>NC_090214.1:12170000-12250000 GCF_033026475.1 Channa argus
GTGCTAATTAAGGTGACAAATAGGCAGAGCACCAAAATAAAGAGCCATTAGTTTACTGACTGCATCTCTGCGGAAAGCCCACACATTACATTCACTGTTCTGTTAAGACCTCTGAGGAATGACTCCCAGGAGTTTAGCAACACCTAAAGGTTAAAGGTTCAAGGATCAATGCTGCTCATCCATCCTTGCTGTCTCGTACAGCCTCCACACTGTGGATTAATGTCTTGAAAGTAGGCCGTAGCTTTGGGTCACTGCTCCAGCACTCTGTCATAATCTTGTGAATCTGAGGAGACAAAAACATCACAGAGAACAAAACGATTGGATTATCTGCCACGAAAGTTTATGTTGCCCCCAGGATAAATTGCAATAGCGGTGGCAACCCCTCAACATTTCCTGCAGCTACACCATCAAATCTAAATATTAAATTGTCCAATACTTCCCATTAGCTTTACTTATACTTTGAATTCATGGAATTACACATACTTAACATATAAGCATTGTACTGTTATCATGCCGTTCGCACTGCAATGTTAGGACAGTAAGCACTAAGCTTGTCTTAAGACTCTTACTTTGTTGCATATTTTTTTTGTAAATGTGGATTTACTGACCTCCTTTGGACAATTATCAGGAGCAGGCAACCTGTAGCTCTGTTTGAGCAGGTCTATCTGATGGTAGACAATCATCTGACCTTGCTTTTCATTACCCATTTTGTCCATATACACCTTGATCAGAAAAAGAAAAAAATTAATTGATTGAACCGTCCACAGTCAAAACTAAACAACTAAAATGGAGTGTTTTTCAGTACGCTGCTCTGCCACAGGGTGCTCAATCAACTGATTTCATTAACACTAATTAATTATAATGGCCATTGTGACAGGTGAGAAGGTTATCACGTGTAGAATAAGAAACTAGGTACATGACAGAAAAATCCACAACAATACAACTAAAAGTAACGGAGAGAAGTACAGTACCACTGGTGGGCTGCAGCTCTTGTCGCTGTAAGTGAAGAGTTCGTAGAGGACAACACCGAAACTCCAAACATCCGAGGCCACAGAGAACTTGCTCTCTGTCAGTGATTCTGGAGCATACCTGAAATACACATATTTACACTATATACTCTATACACAGAAGATTTTACATATGGATGCAGGGAAAAAAACAAGACTGTGTCAACACCAGTTGTACCATCACACAGATGTACAAAAGCAAAAGAAAAAATTGTCCCTCTAAAAAAATGCCACTATCTCTAACACCTGTGTTTAAAGGTTACATTTACCACAACGCTGGAAAACACAGCCAAAACAGTAACAGCATGTCAATTACTTTATCTTCAGAAATGTCAGCCAACAAAAATATGACAGTTCTTCCTGAACCACTAACAAATATGCGGAGTGTCACCCTCACCAAAAGATGGGGCTTTCGCCAGGCTCCTTGACAGTGTAGTACTCTTTGTCTTGCGGCAGCACTTTGGTCAGACCAAAGTCACCAATTTTCACCCTCATCTCACTCTCCACCAGAATGTTTCTAGTGGCCAGGTCTCTGTGGATGTACCGCTTTGTACCAAGATAGTCCATACCCTGGAAGACATAAGTTGAATCAAGTGTAATTATTGTGTACAGTGGTTTTTTGACATTTTATTTATCTCTGAATACATAACAGATATTTATGCCCACATAAAACATGAGCAATGGGAACCCAGTTTAACCAGTGAGAAAAAAATACATTTACTGTTTATTTATTGTGCAGAATTACTTAATCTTAAATATGTGCATCTGTCGCCAAAGTATTTGAATCTCTAGGATTATAAATCCATTTGAAAGGGAAATTAATATCAGGTTTTTCAGTTAATATGATGACAATCGGGCAAATCTGTCAGTCCTGCAAGTACAATGCAAGAACAAAGCCACTACTGTTTAAGAACAACTTTGCTGCCCTTCTACATTTTGCTCAAGGACATGTGGATAAGCAGGAAGGTTAAATGAAGACATTTTTATGGACAAACAAGACCAAAGTTAAAATATTGTATCTTAAATGAGCAGAGCAAACACTGCATTCCACTAAAGGAACCATCTATTCCATCTGTGAAACATGAAGTTCCTAGTCTAGATCTCCATTTGTGACCTCAAGCTCAAACCAATGAGGCTTATTTTCTTAATTATTCTACCAAAGAATGGTCAAAGCAGAAAATATTAAATCCAATCCTGTAGCAGGCAGTTCATAAAAAGAAATAAACCAACATTTATATAGTTTAAGGACTTGTATGAAATTCTGATCACATTTTAGGTAATATTTATGCAGAAACCAAGAAAATTCAAAAGTGTTCAGTAGAGAAACATACATACAGTATAGAAGCATACTGCACAATATTACCTTGCAAATCTGTAAAGCATAGTGTAGCAGCTTCTTCGAATCAAAGTGGTCCTTATGTTTAATGAGATAATCTCTCAAGCTGCCATAGGGAAGATATTCCATGATCAGCCGCAGGTTCTTACGTCCTGCAGAAAGAAAGAGGAAATATGATGTGTGAGCAGTGATATGGAGGCCCTGCCTGAAGTGGCATTTCTGAGGAAATCTAGATTTATTCGTTCATGTATTATCACTGGTGCCCTAGGCAGCAAATGTGGGGACTGTCAAGACATTATTATGTATAACAAAATGTGCATGTAAGGTAAAATTAAATGAAGAAACTGTTGTGGGCTCAACAAGCTGGTCAGGTAAGCCTGCGCTTACACCAGAGTGAAGACAGAACGCTGAATCACTGCTTAATGGAAGCTAAAAATCTAGATTAAGGAGGCAAATTATTTGCTTCTTTTGTGTTTCCAAGTTTCCAGTAGTTGAGTTATACATGTTTTAAAAATGAAAGCAGTAGTGCAGAGATATAGCAGTGATTTTACAGTATATAATCACACCCCTTATTGTGGTTGTTCTGGCCACTTTATATTATAATCCATGTAAACATCAAACAAGGTGCTCATACCTGCACTGTAGCAGACTCCTTTGTATTTGACAATGTTTTCATGCTGGAGGGATTTCAGGATCTCAATTTCCCGCTCAAAGTCCCTGAGGTGTTCAGCTGTGCTGTGTTGTAGTTTCTTTACGGCGACGACCTCTCCCGTGCTATCCTGCAGGGGGTCATATCTGCACATCTCCACGCTGCCAAAGTTTCCCTACAGCACAAGGATGGGGAGAGAACATAAAGAGTTAAATACAGTAAACCAGAGCTATTCATTCATTTCATATTAAAGTGTGAAATTCTCAGCTGGCATGCTATCAGTAAATACAGGAAGAAGACTTAGAGGAAAAAAGGAGAAGAGTTGTTTAGTTGTTTGTTTTCTGTCATATTAAATAGAGGCAGCCATGCTTCACACTCTCCAGGAAATATGAAAATATCTGTGATGATTGATAATGTGGATCATGTTACTGGTTTAGATCATAGTTACATAGCTGCATACTACATTAACAGAATGACAGCAGTAACAACTGCCCAAGGGAGGGTGACACAAATGATTTTTTGACATATTGTGCTGCTTTATCCAGTTTTTCAGAGAATTATGTCTTAGTGTATTAAAATGAATAAAAAAAGATAAAGCAAACTGAGTAGAGTAATAAAATTATTCTTAAATAATATCCCTATTATGTGTGCCTCACTTTCCCCAGCTGCTTTAAAAAGATGAGGTGCCTCTCCTCAAACTGGGCAGGTTCCTGACTTTCGGAGGCCCATGGGAAGCCAAAACCTCTTGTCCTGTTGGGAACCATATCGCTCTCCACCAGCAGCTCATAGTCTGCGAAGCAACAAAACGCAAAGCCATTTTGGGAAACGAAGGGAAATAATGGGAATATTAATGATTAAGCTAAATCTTGATAAAACTCTAAATAAAAACTAGTATTATAGACATAGTGACTGACCTCTGTCTGTTCTCCTACCTGGTGTGAAGAGGCTGTTTAGATCTCTAATAATTGCTCTGAATGACGGTCTGTAGGAGGGCTCATAGTCCATACAGCTGTTAATCAGATTGGCCAGCTCTGTCCATTTGGGAGCTGGCAGCTGGTGCCTGTCCTCATAGAACAGGTTCTTCTACAGAGAAAAAGAGCAAAAATCAGCAGTTGCATGTTTTCAACTTGTCATGGACGAGCTAGAGAGACAATACAAAGTTTGCAAACCGTGTTAAATTACTCGATACAATAACTTTTGGTCTTTTTAATAAATAAAATATACAGAAGTTAAAGGAAGAGTTTACCATTTTGTAAAAAAATCGGTTATGTTGTTTCTTGACAAATGTTAGATTTGATGCAATTGATACTATCCTCATATGTATCCAGTACAATCAGTCAGCTAACTTAGTTTAGTTTATGGTACATAACTACTGGCAACAGGAAAACAGCTTGCCTCGCTGTATTGAAAATGCAAAAAGAAAAGTAGCATCTAAACCTTACTAATAAAGTGTTGTCTCATTTGTTTAATTCTCACCACAATAGAAGTGTAAAAAGGCAAGAAAAAACTCAACTATTTTTGAACCAGAAGAAAAAGCTTTCTTGTTGACATCCTGGAGTCAGTGAGGAAACCAGCAGAAACTAAATTTGATACTTACTTTCCTGATTCCTAAATAATTCTTTGAGTGTATTCGTTGTGTATTACCTTGGAAGAGTCCAGAGTGCTGAGGGGTTTGTCTCCGCCACTGCAGATCTCCCAGAGTGTGGTCCCGAAGCCCCACTTGTCTGTGGCTAAACTCAGGTTCTGGGGATTTTCAACACACTCAGGGGGAACCCATGGGATACGCTCCACTAGAACTGAAAGCCGTGAGCACAAAGCGGGGAGAGGGAGTCAGATGTAAAAAAAAAAATAAATTAAAAAAAAAAAAGGTAGGCTGACTAAATGTTGTCAGCAACCAAGACAATCACACCAAAGCAAATCTGTTTCATTGAACCTTAATCATGGTAACACAGGTGTCATTACAAGTCAGGCCAGTACACAAAGCCATGTATCTCACCTTCTCTGGGCAGCATGCTGATACTGATACCAGGGTCGCTGAGCTTGATGAAGGGCAGGCTGCCTGTCTTCCGACCCTCCTCTCTGATCAAAAGAACATTCTTGGCACAGACATTCCCATGAATGATGTTCTTATCTTCCTGTGTGCAGATAAGACGGGGCCAATCGGCTCAGTGGAAACGCATTTCTCCTTGAATTTCTCAGCTTTAACTGGGTGTATTGGTGGTAACTCGTGAGTAGTCTTACCAGGTAGTGCATAGCCCAGGCTAGCTGCTTGGTCACTTCTAGCTTCCAGGTGATGTTAACTGAGGTTTTGTTCTTTTTCAGATAGATGTCCAAGGAGCCAAATTTACCATGCTCTTGCACCATCATGTCTGACAGGGAGAGTTGAGGGAGTTTATTAATATTGTTATTATTTTAACAATTTTTTACATTAAAAATCTTCTGAACAACACTACAATATTTCTATTACATCTTTAATAAAACATGTTTGTGCTTTACTGTAGCTTATTTCCCATGGTTTCTTTGCTAAAACAGGAAAGAACACTTGCCTCACTCAAATGTATGCATTCATATTCTGGCATTGGGTCTAGTCCAGTTTTCATTTTTCCATATGTAAAATCTGGATTTTACCATGGAATTTCAACTATGTTCTTGTCAACTATTAGGCTATTTGGCAAGATATGGACTTTGTATTATTAACAGTAAAGTTTGTTAAGTGCACTACTGCATGAAATGTAAATTCACTGCTTTAGGTTTTAATAGAGAAAATTCAATAGAAAAATCTTATTTTGTTAAATTCTAATTTTGCTTTTTCCCCTGTACTCAGATATATAAATAGCAAAGGCCTTCTGTTTTGATGTGTGTAGGCAGTTGCACGTAGAGTAAAAATCAAAACTGCAGTGGCCCATTAGTGTAGTCAGAGTGGAAGGGTCAGGAGAGAGCAGGTCAGCAGGTCAGAAAGCTTATTTCCAATTGTCAGTTGCTGTTATAGAGACAAAGACACCATCCAGCTTTCTTCTTGTTTGATGTCAGACTGTTCTCGTGTTAAAACCTTCTGTTCTTCATACTCTATGCAAGTCACAAATTCTGTTTTCTTTTGTACCTTTACATCTACACTTATCATCTTTAATCTGTTTTAATGCCTCTGTGATATCTTCCTTGGATCACCTCTGCTCTGTAGCATGTGTGTGTAGACTTACTCTCATCACCACAAACACATACACCATAGTTGAGGAGTAAGTGCTTGTGTGAAAGCTGGCTCATCATGCTGGCTGCTTCAAAAAATGACTATAAAATGAGAGAAACGACACACCAAAATTAGAAAAGTCAACGATTTAAAATTGTTTTTCTTAACTCAAATTGTAAGAGTTAGAGAAAGAAACAACAGTCAACAAGCCAACCTCTGAAAAGTTGCGGTGAGCCTTGTCCAGGATCTTTATGACAACATCTATCTGATGTACCTCTCCGTAGTCTCCCACTTCCTTCCTCACACCACAGAAGACCTTGGTGAAAGTTCCTTGGCCTAGACTCTCATTCTGAAACAGAGTTTTATTGTTAGGGTAGGAAAATATTACTTTGGAAAGATCAAAAACTATTTTCTTCTACAAACCACATTTGCAGAAAAGTTGGTGTATGTGTAAAATGTAAATAAAAAGAATACAAAATTTGCAAATCAATTAAAACCTATTTTGATGACATCAAAATCTATAACAACATATCAAGTGTTAAAACTGAAATATTCCAAAAATGTCAGGGGTGACAAAAAATTGGGAAAGTCATTTAATGCTTTAAAAAATGCAGAAGTTAAATAGCTGAAATCCTAAGCAAAAAAGAAAAAATGTTAGATTTTAATAGCACACGTTTTGATTTCACAAGCAGCTCACCACCTCAATTTACTCTGGTTAGATGACAATGTGTTGACACAGTAGTAAATATGCCCGTCTAAATGTTTCTTACATCCAATAAATAAAAAAATTATGTTTTTAATACAAATATTATGAACAAATAAATGCCGATATATCATTATGTGTTAATCACCAGCACACAGTGGTTAAAATCAGCTCCACCATTACAAACAGTGATCTGTGACCCTTCTTTTTTTATCAATTACTGTACACGTTTACTGTGCTGTACAAGTACTATAAGTAGTATTGTTTAAAATATATTGTTTACTTAGTTGAGCACTTTTACTTTTGTACTTTGTGTAAAATGTAAATATCTGCTTAGTACTTTTGAGTAAATGAGTTAATACAACCACAAGGGGGCACTAGCCAGAGTCTTCTTGTGCCAGTCCCAGGTCCGGATAAATGCAGAGGATTGTGTCAAACATGCAAATTATGACTTCCACGCCGAATCTGAATTCCACACCCCGTCTGTCGGGGCCTGGGTTAACAATCACCACCACCTGTGCCGTTGACCTACAGGGTGCTGGTAGAAATTGGGCTAATGTTGGTCAAAGAAAGAGGAAGAAGGTATGTTTATGGGCAGAGAAAGAAGATGAACGCCAAGGGTGTAAGACTGTAAGACAGTAGGGACTTTGAATGTTGTGACTATGACAGGGAAGAGAGTTGACTGACATGATGCAGAGAAGGAGGGTGGATACACTGTGTGTCCAGGAGACCTGGTGGAAAGGTAGCAAGGCTGGAAGCTTAGGAGCAGGGTTCAAGTTGTTTTCCCATGAGTCAGATAGGATGAGATATGGAGCAGGAGTTATCCTGAAAGAGGAGTTTGTGAGGAATGTTCTAGAGGTGAAAAGACTATCAGACAGGTTGAGGAACCTGAAGTTGGAAATTCAAGGCGTGATGTTTAATGTTGTGAGTGGTTATGCCCCACAGGTAGGATGTGAGTTAGTAGAGAAGGTGCAGAGCATCCCTAGTGGTGAGAGACTGGTGGTTGGTGCAGATTTCAATGGACATGTTGGTGAAGGGAACAGAGGTGATGAGATTGTGATGAGAATGTGATGGGCAGGTTTGGTCTTCAGGACAGGAATGCAGAAGGACAGATGGTGGTAGACTTTGCAAAAAGGATGGAAATGGCGGCAACACTTTCTTTCAGAAGAGCCAGGAACATAGAGGTGTGTGTCGATGTTGTAATGTGAAAGAGATCAGTGACTGCAAAGTAGTGGTAGCAGAGTGTTTAGCCAGACAACACAGGATGGTGGTGTGTAAAATGGCTCTGGTGGTGAGGAAGATGAAAAAGACAAAGGCAGAGCAGAGGACGAACTGGTGGAAGTTGAAAAAGGAAGAATGTTGCGTAGTTTTCAGGGAGGAACTGAGACATGTGATCAGGGAGACAGGTAGGAGGGTACTCGGTGTGTCATCAGGAAAGAGGAAAGTGAACAAGGAGACTTGGTGGTAGAATGAGTAAGTTCAGGAGTGTATACAGAGAAAGAGCTTAGCTAAGAAGAAGCTGTGGTATTGTATGAGGAAGTCTGGAGTGGCAGTGACAGGCTGGCAGATGAGGTTAGACAGGAATCTCCATGGACTATGATGTTTACAGATGACATTGTGAGAGGCGAAGAAGGTGCAGGACTTTAAGTACTTAGGGTCAACGGTTCAGAGCAACGCAGAGTGTGGAAAAGAGGTGAAGAGGTGAGTGCAAGCAAATTGGAACGGGTGGGGAAAAGGGTTAGGTGTGTTGTGTGATAAAAGAGTATCAGCGAGAATGAAAGGAAAGGTGTTCAAGACGGTGGTGAGACCAGTGATGTTGTTCGGCTTAGAGACAGTGGCACTGAAGAAGAGACAGGAGGCAGAGCTGGAGGTAGCAGAGCTTAAGATGTTGAGGTTCTCTTTGGGAGTGACGAGGATGAACAGGATCCGGAATGAGGACATCAGAGGGACAGCTCATGTTAAATGTTTTGGAGATAAAGTCAGAGAGGCCAGATTAAGGTGGTTTGGACATGTTCAGAGGAGAAACTGTGAATATATCAGTAGAGGATGCGGAGTTTGGAGCTGCCAGGCAGGAGGTCTAGAGGAAGACCAAAGAGGATATTTATGGATGTAGTGAGAGAGGACATGAAGTTAGTTGGTGTGAGAGACGAGGATGCAGAGGACAGGGTTAGATGGAGGCACATGATTTGCTATGACGACCCCTGAAAGGGACAGTCAAAAGGAAAAGAAGAAGTGAAGTAGTACAGTTTGTCTACTTCAAACAGCTTTGTGCACAGTGTATCACATTTTACTGTGTACAGGGCTGAGTAGCCGCAGACTGTTCAGACTGGTCATGCTGATGCTTGTCTGCCGTGACATTATAAAAAGAATAATTTTACTAATTTTTTACAAAATTCATATATTACCACATATACGCTTAAGCAAACAATGAATCTTCTATGTTTGGTTTGTTGGTAGCCTGTCGCCTCAAATCATTCATTTTTTGATGCCATCCATCTCTGCAATTGCGCTTTTAAAAGTTTTGGGATGGAAACACCACTGCACTGGGCAATGTGTTTTTTTCCCCATTTCAAAAAGCAAGACCCTTATAAATATTAACTGCACAACAAAGCCAAACCCAAGTTCAAAACAGGAAGTTGAGAAATCACTTGTTGAACCTTCTAAATAACAGGTGAGATAAGATGGTAATACTTAAAAACCTAAAAAATCTCTGGTTAGCTGGAAGGCCTTTGTGGTTTTCCTGTAATGGATCTGATGTACAGAACTTCAAGTTCTCAAACAACAAAAAATACGATGAGACAGAAATGGACAAGTAATCAAGGTGACGTCACAGCTGACGCACTGTCACAGGTACACAAAGTGCGCTTGTACTCGTCCACTGGGACTGCGATTAATGAGGCTGAGCTACAGAGGGTGGATCAATTGAGGATGTCTTATTGTGAACTGCAGTGATCTCACTGACCCTGCAGGAGTCCTTGTTTCTTGTGACAAAAATTCTCACATTACACTCACTGATATTGACAAGTGTAATGTTGATTATCACTTAGACTACAAAGGACTGCATCAGTAAATTTGTTTTGCATTGAGTATTCCTTTAATATTATATGGGCATTTTCTCACTTAAGTATGATTTGGCTTCATAAATGTAGATGTTCAGCTCAGTTTACTAACAAATTGCATGCATGGTACTTCTGGACAAACATCTTTACACCTTCACACCACTCCCAGATTTGAAAAAAGTCCAGTTATGTGTTGTCTTTTTCTGCCGAGAGAAAAAAGAAACATGTCAGACAATTGTTTACTTACGATGACAAGATCCTCTTTCCGGATTTTGTGAAAGACCATCTGGCTGATGTGTTTGTGGAGTGAGGGAGAGAGACAAACTTCTGATCCATTATTTCTGCACACCAGCAGGTTGGATTTATCTGACAAAAAGTAAAGGTGACTAATCAAAACTAATCAACAGCTAACCAATTAGAAGCCAAAAAGAGGCTTATGCACTCTAAAGATGTTTCTAAATTCTCTCTTTTTTATTAACTAAGTGTTCCTGACCAGTGTCCAGTACTCATTTGTTTATTTCGAACAATAATATATTACTAATCATAAACAAATGTGGCTTGTTTGCTGGCCTCCAAGACAGGTAACCTTGCTCAACAAAACCTGGCAATGTAATTAAATTCCTCTAAAAAAAGAATACAATGGTTTTAAGAAAAGATTTATGGTAGGTGCAGGTTAAAATATGAGCAATCATTGTGGAATGATTGTTATGAATTACTTTTGCAGTCTTATCGTATTTAAAAATATCTAGAATAGGCCCAACAGTGTAGATATGTGTCAACTGTGCCTTAGAGAACTTGTTATACTTTTTTTTAAAGTGGAATTGATTCTATTTTACGTATTTCGTTCCCTATTAAGATCAACACTAACCTTTAGGGCTGGGTGGGCAGCACCTGGTTAGCTGAAATGTGTAACCATCAGTTCGGAGCGCCTCCTTTTGATAGCAGTGCAAAAGTTCCTTTAGTGAGCCAAAGCTCCTCTTTGCTCCACTCAAAATATACTCTCCTGACTCAGTCTTCACAATCTGACAGTGCTTACAGTCCACCATAGTTTCATCCTGAAAAAATAAATAATGCAAGTTGAGTTTTGCCTATAACAATAACTTTGACTGACCACAAAGAACATGCCCTAATGAAGTCAGTTTCAGAACATATCAGAGCTGCGTAATCTTTTCTGTTTATTTAAATTATTCTAACTTCCCTCAGTTGCACAAACTTTGCAATGTCACAATTATGAAGCAGGCTAGACTAAATACAGTTATAAGATCAAACTAAACATCTGATGTGTTGGCTGGCAATATTGAAAGTAGCTTTATAGTATGTAGTACACTACAGTTTATAATAATCACTGTATTTTATTTCATCCATCAATCCACTTATACTATTAGGGTCGCGGGGGGCTGGAGCCTATCCCAGCTGTGTGAGACATGCGGTAAGCCCTGGACAGGTTACCAGTCTATAACAACTGGTTTATCTATTTCACATAGCAATCCTATCTAACTGCTAGAGCTTTTAGTGTGCACAACATTAATTGAGTGGCTGTTTACCTTCGCACAGTTAAATGTTGTGAAGCATCAGTTACTGTGACCACCTCATTCCTTGCTTAAATATAATTTATTTCTACTAAGTACTACATCCAATAATTACATTTGGCCCTGGTTTTTAGTCAATAGAGGAGATAATCTGCTGGGATTAATGGGGTCCTAGGATACTAAAGAATCAAACTGGTTCAGGAAGAGTGTGTTTTTTGTAAAGTAATGTGAAAAATACTGTTTGTCACAATAGTGTTGAGTGAATGCTAACTGCTTACCCCAACAACAAAGGACATGAAGTATTTGTTGTAGTCTCTTGGACTGCAGCGAAGAATGTAAAGGCCTTGGTGGTTACCAGTAAGGCGCAACTTGGCAATCGTAAACTCCATGCTGTAGTCAAAAAAGACAGGATGCATCTTTACAAAAACAAATTTTGGTCCGATAACATTGTTGTGAGAAGATTTTGGCCACTTCTCACAATATAAAAGGACTGTGTGGGAGTTCAGACTTTGTTTTCAGACTTTGAGTTCACACTAAATCTAGGTAAGGGTTGGGGCATTTGATTGTAATAGCTAAGAAATGCATTATAGCAATGAGTACCTTCATATCTATGGAGAAAAAAAACTGTGCATGTTAGTGAGAGAGTGTGAATGGTTTTGCGTTGTGGGTTGACATGTGTGACATGCTGCATCTGTGCAAATGTGTGATACTCACGAGACAGGACCATGGCAGTAACTCTGAATGCACTCCAACAGTCTTGGAGGAGCAACCTCTTTGCACAGGTAATGGTGGGCATCAGCAACTAGTCTGTAATATCCATCAACTAATGATATGAAAGACAAGGCTTCTGGGAGTGAATGGAACTCCAGTTCCTTTGTGGTTAGACAGAAACACAGAGAAAAATTAACTATTCATTACCTAATTTGAAAAATTATTTTAGACATTGATTTAATGTACATATAACAAATTTTAAAGAAAGATACAATAAATCAGTGTTTCCGTAATTAAAACTAATTTGTTCAGCATTGCCCTGTAACTCATTTGCTGGTCAAATTACATGTATTTAATACATGTTTAGATGATGTAACAGGGCAGTTTAGCACTTTGCTTTAACAAGTATGAGGTCAATAGAAAACACTTCCCATTTTGATATTAATAAATCAAAGCAAAAGAGGTATTAATCTTACTGTGACAGCAGCACATAAAGTAGAGTGTACTATACCAGGATCTGGTTGTCCTGCCTGGTTAGAGTAACTATGCGACTCTCCGCAGAACCTTCCTTACTGGCCTGTTTGATGCTAATGTCAATCATCTCTGGGAAGTCACAGTATGTCTGCAGGTCCTGGTGACACAAAAGTACAAAATATTTGACATTTATATTGGGTGAAGAAGCATGCACACACATTGTTGTTACTAGCACCCTTATCCAACTCCTAGAGCTCCATCTATTGGTAAAAATTAATCATGACTGTTTGTGTACAAATGCATTGCCATGGTAATATGAACCAATCTCCTGGTCCTCACCTCTTCTGCTCCCTCCTCCTCTTTCCCTTTTGACCACTGGATTCCCTTGTTGCCCATGACAACAATGGTAACATTGTGTGCTGAGAGGTCAGTCACTTGAAAGCGCTCAGAGTAGAGAGATGGCAGCAGCATCTCCAGGCTCATCAAATATTTGAGCTTGAGGCTACACACTGTGGCCTTGCATTCGTTGAACTGCTGAATGAACCTTCTGAACCGATAGCGAATCCTCTTCCGAGTCAAAATGTTATATTCCTGGATGCGGCTTCGCATGCATTTTGGAAGGAAGGACTTATAGCTAAATGGTCAGGGGACCAGGGTTAGGTGGAGTCACAGAGGGAATGAAGGAACAAGTAAAGAGTAAAGATGGGGAATAGAGGGAGAAGGGAAAGAATAAAACACGGTTAAAGAGCATATACTATATAGAATACATTTAGAGTGCTATGCCACCTTAAAGTAGAATCAGTCACACACATAATGCAACCATCTTGATGCTTTAAGCGTTCCAAAGATCATAGAACTCACACCGCTTTCAAATCATTGTTCAGAAGCTGTTCCACATGCACACATAACAGCATTTTACATTATATTTGCAATAGACTGTGCAGCAGGTATATCAGATTAAAAACAATTTTTTGACAATAAAAAAAAAAAATTTTTACTTTCCCGATTCTAAAATTGTCCTTATTGTCAATATTCACTGAATAATTAAAGTACCCCTCTAGTACATGGTACCTGGTATCGTTGTAGATGTCTACAGGTGACTGGCCACTCTCTTTAGCTAGCCTCATCATGTCCAGTACTGCCATGCCAAGACACTCTTCCTGGGACTCGTGGCTTAATGGAATTTGAACCCAGTCATTAAGAAAATCACTACGCCACTGCAGGAGGCAAAAAACAAAAGCAAAAGAAACACAAAATGCATCAGATGGATAAAAGAAACAAGAAAAAGTGAGTGAATGAAGCGATACATGTGGAGTAGGAGGGAAATCATAAATTAATATAACAAGTGAGCGAGCCATGGTTTCCTTTATTCAAAAAGTGTATTTTAAATTCCTTTTATTCCTTTTTACTAAATATATTAAACGCACCACAAATGCACAGATCGAGACAAACATAGCAAAAAGAACCCTGACATACACTTGTTCCTCATTTTTTCTTCTTTAACACTTACTACCCCACTTCCTGTTTTCTCAACTTGTGCAAAACAATGGGCTGAAATGACAGACATATTGCCAGTAGGTTAGAAAGACAGAGAAATTAGCACATTTAATCTGTCCTCTACCACACCCAACATTTCTGCTTATCATTTTATTAACAAAAGCTAAGTAGGAAAGAGAAAGTAAGTGATGGAATTTAAAAATGGTGCATTGGTCTTGAACATGCTGTTCCCTGGTTGAACCCAGAACAAAAAAAAGCAATTTTTTTTTAAAAAAACCTACACAGAAGAAATAAAACGACTAACCTGAAAAAACAGGTATGCCATGACAGAATCATCCTTCACAGGGCTCTCCATCCCTTTGGACACACCATAACGATGGGCATAGAATGAATTGCTGTTGTTATACCAGCCAGGAAAATAGTATCTGGCAAGAAGAGGAGACAGTGGAAAATTAGAGCAAAAGGAATCAAACATAAAAACAACGCATGAAAAATGTGGGGGGGAGGGGGAAGAAAAATTACAAACATAAAGAAACAAGAAAACATACAAAAATATCCATCTACCTGATTCTAAAGAGCAGTTTCTCACTGGCTGATTGCTGCAGTTTAAAGATGTGATTAGGAGGGAACCATATTTGGTCACTCTCCCTCATCAGGCCAAACAAGTTGCAGTACACTGGAGCAACCCCTGGAGAGACAGACAAAAGTAACCTTTTCCGAAGGAAAGATTCAAAAGAAAAAGAGTCTCTGTATTTTCAAAGACCAACTGTATTTTGTGCTACTCTCTTACATCACCTGTCCCCAATTTTCCGTTTCATGATGCACAAAATGTTTATTAGGCAACAGATCTGGACCAGTCAAGGACAAGCACTGTGTCTATGAAGCCATGCAGTTGTGGGGATGGCACTGTTCTGATGAAATATCCACTGACTTTTGGGGAAAGGATGTGATGGCAGCAGCTCTCTCTTTAAAATCGGTCTGCCAACGAACGGTCTGCCAACGAACGACATCTGGTGGTCCCAGCACCGCATAGAAGACACCAAGCAAAACTGTTCAGCGCAATGATCCCACGATGGTGGAACGAGCTACCAAACGCTGCACGCTCAGCTGATTCTCTCCCAATATTCAAAAACTGCTGAAAACTGAACTCTTCCGCATCTTCCTATGCATTTAAATCTTTAAAAAAAAACAAAAAAAAAAACATTTCTGCTCTCTTGCACTTGTATCTCGTGAACACTTTTCTGATAGGACTTTGCTTTGATGTTTTCTCCTTGACTTAGATTTTTGCTTGCCTTGTACCTCACTTGTAAGTCGCTTTGGATAAAAGCGTCTGCTAAATGACTAAATGTAAATGTTTAAAATCCTAATACATGCATTCACTCTGGTAGTACTTTCACACACAAATGCAAGTCACTCACACTTTTCACAAAGGGAGACAAACGAACCGCAAAAAAGTAAACATGTCTGACCACTAAAGACATTCCACTGTCTTTCATGCCATGTGACATGAGTTTCACGTTGCATTTCTGGATGCAGACTGTTATACTCTCCTTGTGGCTATATTCATCACAGTATTTTAACAGTTTGTCAGGAATTCTCTCATGAGGGCTCAAAAGGTCACACGTTCAACAGCTTGTTTTGGCCCCTTGCATTTATGGAGTCAGATTTCTTCAGTGTCCCTAATGGGTAAAATACCTAAACTCTATGCAATGTTTTAACTGATTAACAAATCTATTATGAAGTTTGACACAAAATGGTAAGCTGATATAAGACCTGTTGGCAAGTACCCAGCTAATTTTGGAATCATCCACAACAACATCCAGTGGCAACTGAATATAAGTTATAACTTTAAGTTGGTCAGTGAAAAGGCTGAAAAGCTTTTCTTTGTACTTTTCAATTTATCAAATCACAGATTTTAGTTTTTACTGCATTGTAGAAAAAGTTTGATATCCCTATAAAGACAGTACAGGCTCTTTTCTTCTGGCATATTAACTTACAGAAGACTGAATCTGATTAGCAGTCAGAAACAGTTTTCCATTTAGTAAATCCATAAATAAAGAACATGTTGCCTATAAAAAAAATAAATAATAATTGTCCAATATTTAGATATAAACAAAGCCGTACATGTCATGTCTTGAATGTTTACAAACCCACAGGCAAAGCTTGTGCTTTCATATCACACTAGACTGCAAGTAGGTGTGCTTTGACACATGATGACCACCAGTTAATTTTTCCAGTAAACCAGTAGTGTGGTTTATGACCTCTTTCGCATTTAAAAAGCTAATAAGGATGATGACAAACAGAGGCCAACAATCTCAGTGTGGATGACTTTTACCACTTAACCCACATCTTTATTTTTGTTTTGGAACATTCCCACTGAGATGTTTAATCGTTTGGGCCAAGTAGGTCATTAGCTGACATAAAAATGTCTTTGTACTAAACAGAGGAGGCACGCACAAGAGTGAAGCAATGGTGTAAGCATGGCAGAGCTGCGTAAGAGGAAGTATGCTAAACCACGACAGAGGAAGTCAAGTCAAAGAACCAGAAAGCCCTACCTTGTATCTTTATGACAATATCAAATGATAAAGTATGCAGTGCACTACAGGGTAAAGTATTTTGTCTCCACACATTAGCAGGGTTAGCTTAACAATAAACTTCATAGATTTAATGGACACACATTGGCAATATTTGTAGTCTTAAAAAGCCAAATTACTCCAAAGAAGGATGTGGAAATTCTACCTACCCAATTCCAATAACATTAGGGCTGACTGCCAGGAAGGCTAATACATTTGACTGGATTCTGGTGTCAGTGTAACATGGCCAAAACACTGACCTAGATGGTTTGCCTACTATTATACATTTGCATAAAAAGTCTCAAGAGTAATAGAGAAATCATGTAGAACTCTCTTAAGGGGAGTGGGGGAGTAAGAAAAATAGAGGGGAAGTATTAGATGAAATAAAGACCAAAAAAACAAAACAAAAAACACAAAAACAGCGGACACAAAGTGGAAATAAAAGGATAGAGGGAGGGCTTCTGTCTTATCGACTTAAGAGGGAATGGAGCAAGAGAATGTGGCAGAAAAAGATAGTGCTAAAGCAAAGAGGAGAAAACTCTACAGTTGACAACTTCCTGAAATGTGTTTGCTAGAAAGAAGGGCAATAAGCTTGTCAGAATGGTGTAGTTCTCTTTACACACAATAAACAGTAGTTTGGGTCTTACACCAGAACTTTGCATCTCAATTATTCAGGAATTCCTTAAATATATTGGTATGAATTTGATGTTACAACACCAAAACAGAAGTGAATGAATGCTGAAAACACTGAAAGAGTTTTCCATGCAAGACAAGTGAGGAAATGGGTGATTCTGACTGGTGCTAACTAGATGTCCAATCCAACCTGATACCAAGTATTGGTATTGGCGCTATTTCAGGCATATTTGAAACAATTGTTATTGGCCAAATTAAAGTAAAAACAATTTTAATCCATATTTAGTTTTACTGTGCTGTAGTAAGCGGACAAAGGCTCTGAGAACTTAGAAATAACACTGAGTCTACACTTTGTTGAAACCGCTAACTTGACTCCCTAACTGTGGCTTAGTAATTTTGTGTGTCCTAATCTTATCTTTTTAGGCTTCTTAAATGCAAGACAAACAAATACATATAAATATAAACAAATAGCATACAATCAATACAACTTGTACCGCAAATATAATTGTAATTTATAATTGTAATAATAATAATATAATTTTTTTATCTAAAGTATATGAATCAATATATTAAAGAAAAATAAAACCTGGATTACGACATCCCTATTTTTGTTTTGCTCCCCTGTTTTTACAGTATATCATAATGACATAACTTTTAGAGGGCACAAGGATAAAGAAGTCTTTTGGCATATGATACATATTTATCAGAAGGAGACAGGAGCTGCATTCTCAAACAGATAAAACTTAATCCGCTCCACATGAAAAACTAGAAGTGAAAATGGCATTCACACAAACAGTAAATGCTTGTGAACTTCATATCAGCCAGTCAATTTGATTCCTATATTTACCTCTGTCAATGTACTGACTCAGAGACTACTCCAAATTTATTGAAGTGAACAAAACCGACCCAGAGTTTTGTAGATACACAGGAGACAAGGAGGAAAGAAAACAACACAAAATGCCCTAATACGGTGGTGGGTCACCATAAGTCACTAGAATAAGTTCAGTGCGCTTGCCATAGACTCTGAAATGTACCAGAGGCATAAACAACATTCTTATAAAATATATTCCCTCATTTGGTGTGGGAATGTCTGTATTCATTCAAGATATTGCCTTAAGGGTCTGTAAAAACCATATTCTCTCATATTGATAAGACATGAGATTTAGTGTATATTTGCTTTTTTATTTTCTGGTGTATGAAACTCAACCACAGGTTTTATAGACTACAGACAGAGTATATTTATAGACAGCTGCATACAATTTTCTATTAATATATTTTCAATGTAGCAAAAATTGTCCCAGTACTTTAAAATATTTTTTAATTTGAATTCTTTATATTTTTCTTTTTTTTTTTAAACTACACCCCTATATTTGCATTGTTTTTCATTTCCACAATGTTTTCTGCTATACTTCATTCATATTTTATTTTTTAATCATGTAAAGTCCATATTAAACTGATGCTGGTCTGCAACAGAATTTCATTTGAATAAACTATATATATTGTGTGTGGTGTGGTGGAGAGATTAAAACTGAAATCCTCTTGTGACTCACCGCATGCTTTCGCAGCAATGATGCACAGTTCTTCTGCTACATACTCCCCAGGTGGAAACCTCAAAACACTTTCTGTAGTACTGGCCGCAGTTCCTTCTCCATCTTTCCCCGCATAGTAAAGGTGGACAGTAAGGCAAGTGGTATCTATGTCCTGTTTGGGGTTAAGTTCTGCGGCTGGGTCAAGGTCAGGGAGAACACCATTAGGATGTGGTGCAGCACTGGACAAGGGTGGGTCCATGTCTGTCAGCAGAAGACAGGCCATGTGCCGTTTAAGCCAACATCCACCTATTATAGGAGAAAGGAGAAAAACGCAAGATATGGTAAGAGAGATGGGTGACTTCTTCAGGGTGTTCCTTACTTCTTGCTTAGGGACACCTGGGATAGGCTCCAGCCCCTGCAACACTGAAATGGATAAGCAGTAAGAGATAATGGAACAATGGATGGAAAGGATAAATCATAGGGAGAGAAACAGGCAGGTTCAAGATCAACTTTAGTGCTTAAAAATAAACCGAAACTGTTTTCTGCATTTGATATGAATATGTCACACTCCTTATATGTAAATGAATACATGAACCTTTTTATTCAACTTGCTTGCAGAGGTGTTAACTAAGTGCATTTACTCAACTAATGTACTCAAGCTACTTTTATTTCAATTCAAATTTTGTATTTTTACTCATCCATTTATTTTACATCTGTACTTACTTTTTGCACATTATGTTTTTTAATACAAAATCGAAATACTAACAAATTACGATGTATTATTATGGATTATGGACCTGTGTATTAAAATGGTTAAAAATCACCTCAAACATTACCAGCTGTGCCATTTTTGTTCCATAATCTCTGTCCAGCTTATTCCTGCTAACCCATATCATAATATACAGAGCTTTTCTTATGATATGATAAGGGGCATCTTACTAGTTAAATATCTGAATTTTATACATTACTGAAATTTATATACTATTTCAAGGCTTGCCAAATCCTTAAAACTAAGATGATGTACGGTTATTATTGCAAAGTGGAAATCTAAGTTTACTGTCACAAATTTATTAACATGCTAAACCAACATGGTGGACATACTGGCTTAATATCAGCAGTAAGGATGTGGCTTGATTGGTTCTTACCAAATCTGAATCCAGTTCCAAATCTGCTTATGGAATTTAAATCCTCTTGAACCCCTTATGAAATTGGTTCAGGTAGGTTTGAGGATTAAAAACATATGTTAATTGGAATAAATAACAATTGCACTAAATTAAATGTTTTGTAAACAAGATACAGTTAACATTACCTGAAGGAATGTTAACTGTTAAATGTTAACCTCCTCTGTACAAATTCACAGGGAGCTGAGCAAGATCAGGACTGTGTTTAATCATCATTCTTATTTCTATGCTTATCTTTGAGACTTTGGTAAAGATCAGATCACATTTCATGACCAATTGTTCGGGAAAACCAGGAAACTGCAAACAGTGACATTACTTTTTATTGCAACTTTACTGTATGTAAGAGGGTTTGGCATACAGTAAACTGTAATTTGGGAATAAATAGTTAATCCAATAGGGTGCAATGACAAAGCTGCAATATACATGACACAGGATTTGTGCTATTTTTGCAAAAAGTGGCATTGTGTTGTTCTGAATTTCCTGAGTTTTATTCTTAAGAATTCTGCATTGGTTACTGTGCTAGAGTTCAGGGTTAAACTCCATTTACCCAAATTAAATTCCTGCCAGATATTAGCACAAAAAAAAAACTGTCATAAATCAAACCTTAATGTGCTAGCTGTGAGTTTTAACACTAGGGGAATTCTATTTTTCTTGGAGACGGCAGCCCTAAGTTTTGTTTTGCTTTTCTTTTGGTTTTTTTTGGAGAGCTAATATGTGCATGTTACGCTAGAGCAACTCACTAAAGGCATAGAAACAATGTCATACAACTGTCTTATTTCAAGTTTCTTTTCAAGCTAAATATTATCAGCATAGATACAGACAAGGCACAATAAGCCAGTCACTACGTGACTTCTATAAAAACACAGAACAGAAAGCTTTATCATATGATAAACACAGAAAGTTTTGTGTTCTGGCTGACCCAGGGCAAATAAAAGCATAACAAGGGCTCTACATTAAATTCAATTCAATTCAATTCAACTTCATTTATATAGCGCCAATTCACAACAAAGTCATCTCAGGGCACTTTACAGAATAAAGTCAAGATTATAAAGATGTATAAAGAGAACCCAACAATTCCCCCTGGAGCATGCCATAGGCAACAGTGGAGAGGAAAACCTCCCTTTAACGGAAGAAACTACCAGCAGAACCAGGCTCAGGGTGTACGGCCATCGGCCTCGACCGGTTGGGGTGAGTGGAAAGGGGAGAGAGAAAAGAGCTGAGCAACAAAAAGCAACAACAAAACATCGGGCAGATTGGTAGGACCAGTAGCTGCACGCTGGAAGACACAAAGCTTCAAAGTCAGGGACACCTGCAGAAAGGGACAGAGAGAGGGGGACAGAGAAGGACAAAGACAACTACGGGAGAGAACACAAAGAGTTAATGACATACAGTGGTGACAATTGCAGGGTGAGAGGAGAGGAGAGATGGTCAAAAGGAGGAAGGGAGCTCAGTGCATCGGGGGGTGGGTCCCCCAGCAGTCTAGGCCTATGGCAGCATAACTATAACTAACTATGTGCTTTATTAAAGAGGAAGGTTTTAAGCCTGGACTTTAAAGTAGAGAGGGTGTCTGCTTCCCGAATCTGAACTGGGAGCTGGTTCCACAAGAGAGGAGCTTAATAGCTAAAGGCTCTACCTCCCATTCTACGTTTGGAAATTCTGGGAACCACAAGTAATTCTGCATTCTGAGAGCGAAGGGGTCTACTGTTAGACAGGGGGGGTCTACTGGGATGATATGGTGCTATGAGATCTTCTATATATGAAGGAGCCTGACCATTCAGAGCTTTATATGTAAGAAGCAGGGTACATAGCCTGTTTCTAAAGATTAAAGAGGTCTTAGAATGGCTGCTCTAACATGATGATTGCCAACCAACCTAATTCCACTTGTATGTTAGTAAAAGACTTAACTATTCTAACTTACAAAATAAAAATAAATATTTTTTTAATTTAGAGGTTGCTTAATTCAAAACTATAACACAAATGCAAATGTTGGCAAGCAAATTCCATGCAATGTTTAACAGGGTGAAGAAGAAGATGAAAAATATAAAATGAGCTGCAGGTGAAAAACTATCCAAACTACTCTTTTGGTTTACAACCCCCCAGCAGGTGAGGCTGAAGGTTACTGATGTTAATTAGCTAAAAACCTTTGAAGGAAGCTAGGAGGAGGTTCAGCAGAACACTGCCACCAGTTTGTTAGTGTTTTTACACACCCAAAACGTTTATCATGAAGCCGTCAGTCAGAGAGTCAGACCTCTTCCTTGCTGGCTCTTATCAGAACCTTGGTGATAGTTGAGGCCAGAGCTATCAGCTAAGCCACATTTTGCCTATAATGGCTGCTTTGCTCCACTGCTGGCTAGTCATGCCCCCTCTTTAATTTCCATCGACATTTTGCTTAACAATTAACTCCTGAGCTTCCTTTGAAATTTATTTCACATTTTATTTTGATTTATTTGAAAAACTAAAATCAATAGCATCTAAATCATTTTGGAGAAACTGTGATTGCAGCACAATTAGACAATGACCATGTAATGATACTTAAAACATCATTAAGGCTGCAATTTATGAGTCCCTCCACCCCTCCAGCTATAACCTCTGGAACAACTAGAAAAGAGAGTTCACTGAGAGACTGTCTCACAAATAGATTTCATTCCTTAAATTTCTTCACCTCATTATAGGTTAGATCAGTGAAATTATTTCTGTCAACAGAGAAAGTGCAGATACTTCAAATATCCCTTTTCCACATTGAAATTTTCAAGCATGTCACATTAGACAACTCAAATGTAACAAAAACAAGTTTAGCGGGACCACAGAATAAAACGTTATCATTAGCAACATGTCCCTCTTATTGAAACATTTGCAATACTACCATAATTTAAACTAAGTTGACTACTATTCAATCGATGTAATATCCAATGAATACACCACACAATCACAACGACCCACCCACATTATGTCAACTGCATTTTGGACAAAGTCAGGTTTTAGAGTTTTGGTTCATTAATCTTTTGCATTCAGAAAGTATAGAGAGCGTTTAACCTTTGTAATGTTACAGCGTTATTTTAAAATGGATCAAATTCATTACTTTTCTCAAAATTCTATAGACAATACCCTATAATGACAACGTGAAAGAAGTTTGTTTGAAATCTTTACAAATGTTTTAAAAAAATAAAATAAAATTCACATGTACGTAAGTATTCACCACCTTTGCTCAATTCTTTGTTGAAGCACCTTTACCACCAATTACGGGCCAAGTTTGTATGTATGAGGCTACAAGCTTGGCACAACTATTTTTGGGCAGTTTCTCCCATTTTTCTTTGCAGTATCTTTCAATCTCCATCGGGTTGGATAGCGAGCCTCGGTGCACAGCCCTTTTCAGATCTCTCCAGAGATGTTCAATTAGGTTCAAGTCTGGGCTCTGGTTGGGCCCCTCAAGGACACTCCAAGAGTTGTCCCGTAGCTTGGGTGTGTGCTTAGGGTCATTGTCCTGTTGAAAGATGAACCGTTTCCCCACTGTGAGGTCCAGAGCACTCTGGAACAGGTTTTCATCAAGGATGTCTCTGTATATTGCTGCTTTACCTCGATCCTGACTACTCTCCCAGTTCTTGCCGTTCCCCACAGCATTATGCTGCCACCAATCTTTGTTTGATCAGACCAGAGATTTTGTTTCTCATGTTCGGAGAGTCCTTTAGGTGGGCTTACATGTGCATTTTACTGAGGAGTCGTTTCCATTTGGGCACTCTTCGATACAGGCCTAATTGGTGGAGTGCTGCAGAGATTGTTGTTTTTCTGGAAAGTTCTCCTCTCTCCACAGAGAAATGCTGGACCTCTTCCAGAGTGACCATAGGATTCTTGATCATCCCCCTGTCTAAGGCCCATCTCTCTCAATGGCCCAGTTTGGCCAGCTGGCCCGCTGTAGGAAGAGTCCTGGTGGTTTCAAACTTCTTCCATTTACAGATGATGGAGGACACTGTGCTCATTCGGACCTTCAATGCTGCAAATATTTTTCTGTACCTTGATACAATCCTGTCTTGGAGGTTTACAAACATCAAAGACTCATGGCTTGGTTTGTGCTCTGACATAACTATATTGAATTTCTTTTGTATGAAGCATTGTGGAAGTACAAATAATGACTATTGACAAAACACAACCACCACACAAAATTATGTGGTGTTATGCCTTAGTTGGGACTCAAAAGTATGTTCAAATAAACAAGATTGGAGGAGGGATATAACGTTATAGTGGGATGAAAGCTGCAATGAGTTTTTGCACTGATATAAAACACTAAGCTTCGCATTTGCAAATCTAACACATTAAAACAACATCTAACGCACCCAGCTTAGTGCTAGCAAGATCATGGTGTGGTGAAAATCTGCTCATGATCTCCCTGCAGATAAAAAAAAAAAATAATAATAATTCAAAGTTTTATAAACAAGAGTGGTGTAAAAATCATGCGTGAGGAAATGTAAAGCTCCAGATCAGTCCAAAGAAACTAAATACTATCAGTGCTGCCAAAGGTTTCTTGAGTGATATTAGCTCTGTAAGCTAATTTGGCATTGTCTCATATGGCCTTGTGGAGGCCAATAACAATAGCTTTTGACCAAGGCTGAGTTCTCTAGAAAAAAATGTGAAACCTCCTAAAAAAATACCTAAATGGGGAACAATGGTAGAACAAACCCTGGGTGTTTACTTTTTGATGCGTTTCCATGGTACCAAGGAAGGTGTGGTGAAAACCTCATTACTTGTAAACCCATTTTAACAGTTACTTTATGAAGGGGACAGTGCAGGCAAACTTTGCTGAGTAGAAACTACTCTTGTTCTCCAGGAGGTCCTGAACCCATTTGTCAATAGAGAACACAGCTAACAACAACATTTCGAAAATAAAATAAAAACATATGTTTTTATTGGCAGATGATTATTTCAGACATTTTGCAATAATTATGCTGAAATGTAAAGGACATTATTGATGTAAACTGCAGCACCCATTATTATTATTATCATTGTTATTATTATTGTTATTATTATTATTATTATTATTATTATTATTATTATTATTGTTGTTGTTGTTGATGTTCAATACCAATCTTTCCTAAACTGAGTACAAATACACTTGACTACCTGCTGATATAAAGTACTGATATAAGTGCTAAACTGTTTTAATTTCTAGTTGCTGGACAGTAAAATTCTAAATCCACTGCACCGTTCAGCTGATGAGAGACACTGGCAGACATTGGTTCCTTTCATAAAACAAATGCGGTAACAACCAGGAGCAACATTCACTTAAAAAGAGCAAAAGAAAAGAAAGAAAATAGCTGAACAAAGTACATATTTGAGGTGAGACCATAGATGGAGAGAGACTGACAACACAGAGTCCAGAGAGGAATATAACAGTAAAATAACTTGCGGTAAAAACTGTAGTTACTCACTCAGTTGTCGCCCGTGTCAGTCACAAAGATTAAAAATGTTTAAAATAATTTTGAGATACATGAGAATGACCATAATTCGATCTTCAGATGTTAGCTAAGCATAGCTTTCACTCTTTTTTTTGTGACTTTATCTTAAAACAGATCTAAACATCAGACATTTTTCCACCTTTGGCTACCTGTGGAGGTTGACATGGTATTGGGTATAGCATCCTAAGTTTCACGAGTACCAGGAGTGTCAGACCCTGTGTGATACTGGACGGAATGTCCCTAATTATTATTGTGGCAGGATAAGACTGATTACCATACTGACTAAACCGGATGTTGTTTCATAATGCAAGCAATGGATAAAGCTAAGTGCTGGAGTACACCATTTAACGTGACAGTCTGTGTTAGGATAAAGTCAAGGTGGATGGTTGGGTCAACAAAACACAGTAATCAAACACAGGAGTTTATTTGCCAAGTGAAACTTAAGTCTCCTTTTTCCCCGACTGTCTCACAACTAACCATGTGACAATTTTTGCAGCCATGATGACATACTGTATGTCCTGTACCCTAGAGGAAGTATTTATTTTAACCTAAACCATGATCTTTTTCTAAACCTTACCAAACAGTGACCATCCCATAACCCTAAGTGCATGTTCATTATTGTATATTGTTATGAGTGCCATGAAGGTTTGGTTTATATTGCACCAGTATACTTTTACGGGTGAGAACATAGGAAGAAAAAAACACCTTACAGGACTGTTGAACCTGTATGGTGCTGTAGGTAGTGTACTTAAAATGAGGAGTTAAAAATGCAGGCTTTAGATAGAAGGTGGTGGTGTACACAGTTTGTTAAGAAATCAATCATAAGAGTTTTTGTGTTACTAATCTTGACGTGATCTAAATTCAGCTTTTTTTCATGGTTCAATACTGACTTTAATCTGTCAGTCATAATCAGGTTTTGACAAGTAACCACAGACCTAACTACTGATGTATATGCTATTATTCATGTATCTCTAAAAATGTGACATATGAAAATCCCCTTTTGTTTTTTGATGAAGTACACAAGTGATTTCTTTCTTATGTTCTATTTTTGCATACTAAAAAAGGACATCAATCTTAAAAGGCCAAAAGTAGGCTAGAAAAGTTTACCAAAAACACTGGTGTGACAGTGAGATGTAATCTTTAGTCACTGAGCAAACAGTAAAATAAGAGTGTTATGTCTAAAGTTCATATTGTCCTTTGCTGCTACTGCTCACTCGCTTCCCACTAAACTGATGAAATGCTGTGGTTGTTACAGCATTTTCACACACTTCCCTAAAAGTCTCTACAAAACATAACTGGGCAATGCATGTTCTTTGTGTAATAATTTGAAATCAAGACAATACTCTTAGAAATTAGATTTACTTGTTGTTACTATTACAAAAGGTATAGCCACTTGTAGTAGTGTATTATAATGCAAAGGGTGCTGTATTTTGACATATTCTGTCCTTTTTTATTGATTTAGAAATATACCAGTGTCATGCAGCTTTCCTTTCATGCAAAC
This sequence comes from Channa argus, assembly GCF_033026475.1. Classification (NCBI taxonomy): domain Eukaryota; kingdom Metazoa; phylum Chordata; class Actinopteri; order Anabantiformes; family Channidae; genus Channa; species Channa argus. The sequence goes on from NC_090214.1 coordinate 12,197,014, forward strand.
CACCTTTCATGAAGACCACATGCTTCAGTGTCTGATCACTTAATATTTAAAAATAAATTGTGGCAAAATACCCTATTAGTATGTTTTTCAGAGACACTTCCCATAAAGAGATAGGGATGTCCTAAATCTAGCACCTCTGCATCCCTTAACAGTTCAGATAATTAATGGATAAAAGTTTTTGCATTTAACAAGATTAAGATATCAAAACTGAGAAGAGGAACACACAGGCATTACCTTTCCCTGCTGCAAAGTATGAGCATGATAAAAGGACAGCACTGTGTTTAAAAAAAAAAACATTTTAAAACAAGAAATTAAACTAATGGGAGATTATTAAATAATTTGCCCAAGTGTAAAGAGTTAGTTGCCAACGGTAAAATGTGATGCAAACATTTTCAGTCATTCATGACTAAATGACTGAAAGTCATAAGAGCAGCATACAGTGAATCCAAAAAGAATTCACAATACCTAACTTTTTCTATGTTACAGCCTTATTCCAAAATGGATCAAATTCATTATTTTTCTCAAAATTCTACAAACAATACACCAATGAAAAAAAGAAAGAAGTTCATTTGATATCTTTACAAATTTATAAAAAATGTATACAAGTATTCACAGCCTTGACACTCAAAATCCTCTTTTCACTGATCAACCTTGAGATGTTTCTAAAAGTTGATTGGTGTCTACCCGTGGGAAATTCAAATGATTGGACATGAATTGGAAAAGCATACCCTTGTCTAAATAAAAAGGTCCCACAGTTAACAGTGCATGTAAGAGCACAAACCAAGCCATGAAGCCATGGAATTGTTTGTAGACCTCCGAGACAGGATGATATCAAGGCAAAGATCTGGGGAAGGGCGCAGAAAGATTTCTGCAGCATTGAAGGTCCCAATGACCACAGTGGCCTCCATCAGCCGTAATTGGAAGAAGTTTAAAACCACCAGGACTCCTCCTAGAGCGGGCCTGCCAGCCAAACTGAGCAAACGAGAGAAGGGCCTTAGACAGGGGGATGACCAAGAATCCGATGGTCACTCTGAAAGATCTTCAGCATTTCTCTGTGGAGAGAGGAGAACTTTCCAGAAGAACAAGCATCTCTGCAGCACTCTACCAATTAGGCCTGTATGGAAGAGTGCTGTGATTGGTATGTCCATGGTTCCCTACTGGTGGCTTGCAGTGTGTTTATTTCAGTCGTTTCAGTGATAAAATGTACTGTCCGTGGCTGCATTAACATCTGATCCATTACACAGCTCCTGTCATAATCCTGGGTTTATTTTGCCTTTGTCAGATGATGTGATGGAAATTTGATTTCCTATTGATTGTGTCTCTGTCTCTTTAACGTGGGTCGTGATGAGATTACATTACATGTTTAGTCACCCTGTCTCCTAAAAAGTTCATAAGCAACTAAACCGCAAACTAATTTGAAGGAACCATTTGATATTTGGATTATAGCCCACTGAAACATGCCTTGAATTATGGATTGATACATTTACCTACAGACACGTGAACACTTGTCCATCTCTGTACCCGAGTGGCAAGCTTGTAAAAATGTGTGAGTTCGATTCCAATGTTGTTCCATTAAAGAAAAATGAACAGCGATTACATGATAATACAGCTTTGGTCTTTTCATTATTTATTAAAATATGTTCTCCTCTCTTCGTCTAGTGGTAATCAAAGGTCTACAGATCACCAGTGTTGGACAAACTACACAGATGCTCGTGGTGAAGATTCTGTGCACTGTAAAAGATTGTGTGTAAATACTGTTAAATGTTACCTGAATTACTTGGATTATTTTTTCTTTATCACGGCCTGCGATCATATTTTACTGTGCGTGGTTTTGTCATCAGATTAGCTGGAGCAGCTCCTCCTTTCTCACCTCAACAAATTAACAGTTCAGAAGAATGAATATAACACTCTGTTATTGTAACATTGGGGATCTTCCTTTATACCTGTATACTTGGTTTGCTTTGGTGAGTCAAAGAGGCTGAATGTGCGCTGTCATATCACATTACAGGCACACAGCTGTTAAACCTCCTCTGTCCTTTCAGATGGGGGAAAACACAAACACAGAAACTACTGTAACTATGATTACACCCAGTGTGCTAAAATCTGTCTACATGAACAAATAAATTTTTTTTATCCTTCCTCCCATTTCTGTAACCACACAGTCATATTATTCATCTGTTGTACCAGTAAAGCGCGGTTTATCTTCCGTTTTCTCATCACATTTTTCTTGTTTAGGCTGAATATAATGAGCGTAAAACAGCACTAAAACAAGTCACATTATCAATATAATTTCAATTTTGTTCTTCATTGTTTCTTTGTCAATAGGTTGGGATAATATTTCCTGACTCCACCCAGTCTTGTCCAACTGAATATTTGGTCCAGTATCAAAATAACTTCAGCTGGATAAAGATTGAAAACACCAGCAGGCTACAGTAATTTCCACGTAGTTTTTACAGTTGGGAATATAAAATTATGCATATGATTTAAACTGAACATCGGTAAATCAATGTCATGAGAGTGAGAGGCTTTAAAGAAAAAAAGAAAACCTAGTAAAGCGCATATATTCTCTAGTCTCCCATATAAACACTGAAAGCAGCAGTCATGTCTGAACAGTAATAAAGACTTGAGGCTGTAATTGGTGGTAAAGGTGCTTCAACAAAGTATTAAGTAAACTTTTTTTTATAATAAGTTGGCGAAGATTTCAAACATCTTTCCCGTCATTATGGGGCAACGTTTGCAAAATTTTGAGAAAAATGAATTTGAAAGTTAAAGGTATTTGAAATAAGGCTGTAACATAACAAAATGAGGAAAGACTTAAGTTGTGAATATTTTCTGGAAGCACTGTAAGCATGATGCAAAAGATAAATCAACCAAGTCTCCAGTAAACACAAACTATCATTTCCCATTTCACTTTACTCTAAACCACACCACAGTGTGGGATGTTTTCATTCTCGTGCTCAGATCTAGCTGCAAGTCTTGCTGTGATTTAGCACTCCTAAATCACCAAACATTATTTTGGCAAGTATAACGTGGAAAAAAACAAGTAGCTTTGCTGATGTTACTGATTTCCTCCACTGCACCATATGAAAGCACAGTTCTGTTTACGTGACCTGAATAAAATGTACAGAATGTTATAACATGACCCCTGATGGAAGAAAACTGTACTTTCCCCATAACTGTCTAGATACTGGTGTCACTCATTATGTTGTTCCAGTAAAGATGTAAACAAAAATGGTAAATCTCCACTGCCTACATGAAATGAACATGCCACATTTAACAGCAGAAAAAAACTATATAGACTTGCTTTTAAAACATAAAACAGCATGGAATTACAGGACACTAGTTTACAGTAGCATATGGGAAACCCTTAAACAGAACTATATACTGTATTGACATCTAAGCATAGCTTTTGTGTGATAATTGCTGAGTTAATACTATGTTTACTCCCTTTCCACAGCAGTTCTCTTAACATGGTACACAGTCAATTTAAGAATACATATTAGTATCACTGGTAGAGGATGACTGAACATTTCAAACTATACTTCTTCCCTTCTCAACAGAGCAAACATTAAGAAGCTTAAACTGGAAAATAAACTGACTCTTATTAAGAGAATAAATAACCCGGCTGTTAAAATGAATTAGATCTACAGTATGTATATCATGTGCAGCACAACACAATAAATGTAGACTCAGGTGTCAATTTAGCTGATGAGCTAAAGCTAATGCAGCCTAATACACCTGCTCTGTAATAAACAATACTTTCATAAAGATTATAATGTTCAGGTTTTGTTAAAATTGTTTTAGAGGTGCTGAATAAGTAATGCAGGACAAAGCAATTCCCTACGTCATTGACAAGGTCTAATTAGAGATGTGCACTCTATCCTCAACTTTCAGGTGATGATTCACTTTTATATCAGCGCAGGTTGAAGACATATAAGGAACACTTTTCAGTATTTTACAATATTATTTTACAGTAATACAAATAACGGCATACAAAACTACAGTAAAGTTGAATCAACAAGGCTACTTCTCCAAAACAGACCAACAAATCAGCCAGGTCAATAAATTTTTTGACAACAAACTGTTGTTTACAAATGTCAAAAACATGTTTGAGAAAATTTAGAAACAACATGCTCCACATATTACCAAATTTAAGGGATACTTATTAAAAATTATGTTTAGCAGAGATTTCTCAATTCCATAGATCACTATTAGTTTCCATATATGCTAAATAGCATGGCTCAGATCAAAATCTTTTTTAACATAAATGGAACAATACAATCCCCATGAAGATAGGTTTTATATCATCTAGTTACTGCAATTGTATTGAAATGGGTTAATGTTATAGTTTCATTTTCTCAATTAGCCACTTCATTGTATTTGTCTAAATAATGAAAAGTGACTAAACTCCCAAAGCCCAATGGAGCCCACCAAGATTTATTAACTTGGCGTTCTATATTCAACCAAAAATCCAAATAAAGTCACTTCTTTAGAATATTTATATGTTACAATAGTTTACCATAAAATGCAGTTGAGTGCATAATTTTGCAAAACCTCTTACTTTGAAATGGCACAATGAGTAAAACAAAAAAATATAAATATATAAATCAACATAATATTTAATGTACATTTAGCTAGTACAACTTCATATCAGAAGTAACTGTCAACGAATTTATAAAAAGTTATAGTTATAGTTAATCATATAATTGAAAATGTTTGAATACACCCTTTATTAATTGTTCTCCAGTAAGTTACATGCCCTAACTTTGCCTTTATATCCTCCTCCAACATTTTTTGTATACGCTCTGAGCAGTGTATGCATCCTTTCAGGTGCATTTTAGCCTGTTCTTCATGCATAATTGTTCCATGATTAGACCAGATTGCTTTGTTGTCTGCCATGTCCAGCCACCATATCTTGAAATGTACTAGTCTTAAAAAACAAACAAACAGATTTTCAATTGCATTTAAGTCGGGAGACTGGAGAGGTCATGGCGAAATGTTTGTCGCCATGACCTGCGAAAAACAGGTCTGCCTCTTGACTGCCTCTTCAATCTTAGCTTCTTAACTGGTGGTGGGAGTCTGTCCTTTAAAATCTTCCTCCCTTTCATTTTATGCAAGGAGAATTTGTTTTACCTCACCACACACCTGTTTAAATTATCACCACATAACATATAAGTTATAGAAACAAGGTTATGATGAAATGCTTCTTGGCATACCTCGAGCATGATGCCTTTTGTCTAGAAGTAAGCAATGGGTTCCTGTGCTTTTTTTTCCTGAAACAGTCGAGATTTGTTCAGGCTACACACTGAAAATGCATTTATTCCAAGGATGTTGTAGGCTCTCTGCTTTTTGATTTGGATTCTAACATAGCTCTTGAGCAAATTTTCTAGCCCCTCTTTCAATTATTTTACTTGTTTTTCTTCTGTTTTGTTGCTAAACTGTTCAAGACTGTCCCTGGAGATCTACACACTTGCCAGTTTTAGGTGTAAGCTAAATTTAACACACATGGTGTCACTCATCAAGTATCGGGAGTTGACAGTCTTTTTTGAAGACACCTGAATTTTACATATTAAAAAGGTAATTGTCCAGAGGGTTTATCAAGGGGGATACAAACTTTTGCACTGATATAATTGTAATTATTTTAGTATAACTTTTTTTTAATATACTACTTGACTATTTCTGCTCCTTGTGAAGATGAAGGAATAGTTGTACTAGCTGAATGTGCATCAAATATTAGGTTGATTTTTTTTTTTTATCTTTGTGACATTTTTGCATAAGGAAATGCAAACATTATACTCAACTGTAGCATATGACAAAGCAAAGTCTTCAGACATTATTTTAAAAGTGTAAAAAATGAGATGGGTGGAGCTCTAGTGTACTTAACTTGTACTTTACTTACTGTAAAACGAATTTCGACAAACTTAAACATTGCAGTTTTAGCCATTACTGCTAGGATGAATGCATAGATTTTCATGTCACTTCCATAAATGATAGTTTGGGGACTGAATTCGGGACACTGGGGAGGGTTGCGTCAGGAAGGACATCCGGAGTAATAACTGTGCCAAATCAACATGTGGACAATGGTCCGCTGTGGCGACCCTGAACTCACAGGATAAGAAGAAAGGACAAAAGATAAATAAAATAAAGGATATCACAGTGCGTTTAGCTGAAAGCACCTCCAGCTGAAATAATACGAAGGGGCTTTTCAGTTATCATGATTTGGCTCCGTCCTCCAGGTTACATAATTTGAATTTATAATCTTCTCCGAGTGATGCCATCTGAAATGTCTTATATTCGGGTGGGGGGGTGTAACACGTTCACTCCCCAAACTACAGCAAGCAAGTTGAAAGTCGTCCTAATATTTCACAATCTAATGACAGGAGGTATTTATATGAATGTGAGGTTTCGGTCTTCTGCCCGACACATTTTTACTGAACTTTACAGAGACAAAGTGCAGTAAGTCATGTAACATATGGCATTAAAGTGAGCTAAACAAACGGTTTACATCGTCTCGCTATGCTAACTTTCCAGTATTGACCGCTAAAATGCACACAAACTTACTCAGTCTGTTGTCCTCTGAAGTACAGTTACTGCTTGACTTTTTTAAGAGGTGGGCCGGTCTTTGTAGTCCAGCAGCCCCAGCCCGGGGACACGGCCTTAGCTTCACTAGGTAAAGACACAGACCTAGCTAACGACTTTAGTAGTTGACGCTAGCTGCCACCAAAGTACAGTTTCTTGGTTATTTGCCCGTCACCCGTCATTCCGTGGCCGCTCACATCCTCTCCTCGGTTAAACGATTACGCTCGACTTCGACCGCTCCGCAACTTTAAACTAGTTCATAGTTTTCTGCTCGACGGGACGCTTGGGCTTCAGTAGCTCACCAACACTGAACAGACTCCTGTTACGAGGCGAGGTAGCGTTAGATGATGATGATGGTGGTGTTGGTGGTGATGATGATGATGATGATGATGAGGGCGGAGCAAAGCAAGAGACGTCCACACTGACTCACCGACTCAAGGTTTGCTTCTTCCGTGTTGTACACCCAAGTATTTTCTTCTTTAGTAATCCCAGTGTTCCAGAACAAATGCAATATACTTTTACAGCAGTAAACGAGAGAATATCTTTAAAAAAAGAAATCTGTAAGTCTTTCAACGGGCAGGTCTGGGAACACTTCTTCACAAACTGAAATTAAAGTGATGTTTTGTGGTGAGTTACTGCTTTAAATGCTAAACTTGTGACTTGTCCATGGCCTGCTGTTGTACTGTTAAACTGAATAATATGATCCAAGTCTGCCTTCCACTACTGGTGATATTTACTCTGCATAAGTACATCTTGTGCTACATCTAAGTACTTTTACTTTGTTCTACAGTGTAGTGGGTCCAGGGGGAACTGAACAACAGTCCAGCTTTTTTGTGTTGCTGCTGTATATCTGCTTTATATATCTCAAAGGTTGTAAGCACACAGGGGCAAATAGAAATATATATAATCTGATGATGATATCATATATATGATGTATTTAAAAAAAATACTCCAGCTTCATCATTTCATCATTTATTTTGAATTTGCTATCATTTTCCAAGTTAGCACTTTCTTGACACCTTACGCAAATCTGCCAAGTTAAAAATGTAAATTTTTGCCACTTTGTAAGTGTCCCACCATGACAGATGGACTTTGTGTGAATATATCACACACATTCATTAAGTTACATTTCTTTATACTTTTAATAAACTTTCTGATGATATGTCTGTGTATGTCAGGGAGGACGTTATGTATATGTTGTGTAAGTAAAGGATGTATTTTTTCCATTTTATCATTGTACCAGTAATAAAAACAAAGACTCTATATGACAGCATCAAACTGAAAAACCTGTACTGTTTACAAACAGTGATGAAATAGGTGGATAAATATAGATTTGAATAAGAGATATCAAATTCCTCTAAATCTCTTCCAGGTAAATAGTCTGACTAGTTCTCACTACTGTATAATTATGCATTTGTAATGGAGTGGTGAAATCAGGACACATATATAATTACTGGAGTTCTTTTCATTTTATCTCATTATTCTGCCAATAACTTAGCCCCACATTGTTTTCTATACACATATACCTTACTACTAATATTGTACTATTTTTATGTTCTATTTTGTCCTGCATTTTCATTGAAATGGTGTGTTCCCACTAATCCCAAGTGAGGCTAAACTGAAAAGTAAATGTAAACTGTCATTGCTCAGTCATCCAATATAATCTAGTATTAGGGCCGTATGTTGCACTTAAATATCAGCTTACTGTAAGGTAGCTTTACATCATGTTTTGGACACTGTGCTACAACTCTGCTCCAATAAAAGCACTTTAAGAAAACACACCCTACAGCAGCCCTTGGGCGGTTTGGCAACTACATGTTCATAACGTAATATTAGCATTGGAAAGGATGAGATTCACTAAAAGTTTGTTTTGGGCTTTTTGTCTTGTCACAACTAGTCAAGCCCTAACTAGCCATAACATACCAAGCTCTTTTTTTTTTTCGTTTATTTGAACGTATATAAAGTGCTGATAACCCTAAGAATCTATGAAAATATTCAAGAAACCTTTTTAAATGCTCTCTCACCACTGCTGTATCAGTGCTGGCATGCAACTGTAGATCTACAGTGCGTACTAATAAAAGCAGTAGAATACATGTCACATTTAACCACAAACACAATTTCTTTTAAGACTTGCAGGGGTAAAGTTTTGACTTCTAGCTTCCAGAAAGGCTCACAAAGAAACAATATACTGACAGTTGTGAGGAGACCTTTTACCAGCTCGCAATTTTTTATTTTTATTTTTTTCCAAGAGTGGGCTCTATAGTGTGCAGGCACACATTTTTACTGTCGTGTGAGCATTATCACCACCATGCGGTGGGTTTTTAGCATTGCACCCATTTTTGGCAATTGAATTACACTACTGGTCCTATTTAACCAGTTCGAATGTGACATGCTTAAGATCATCATATAGGTATGATCGCAGGACTGCTCTGTACTAATGCATAAACCTTGGTGAAATAAAGGCACGGAAGGGGTTAAATAATCCACGCGGCCCTGCGCAGCACATACTGCTGCACAAATTTAGGATCCTCAGCAGAAAGCTGCAGGATGTCAGATGAACGTATCCTCACTGGGGAGATATGCAGCTCAGCCTCCTCTATTTGTGATTCATTACCTGCTTTTTTGCTTTTACCATCAGTGGTTCAACTGAGGCAAAACGCAGATAGGGACTTCAGTGCTCGATTTTCAACCAGCTTTTTTTATCTTTATTATCGGCTCCATTCCTCATCGTCGTGTGCTGTGAAAGGTGGGTCTGATCTGTAGCATATGTTTGTTCTTTGTGTCTGGTATTTTACTGACTGTACGTTTTATCTTCATTGCAGACCAAACCTATCTCGTGATATTGATGGAAATGGCATTTAGGAATTTAGATTCAGCAGCTGGTATTTCTAATGTTGGCCTATCTAGTTTTAGGAGGGGTTCCAAAACTTCTATCAGTTTAAAATTTTGTTCTTGATTACACTGTTCCATTACAAGTATTGGAAAAGGCCCATAACATATGTATGCCCATCGAAAGCAGTCTAATCCTCCCTTTAGTAAGGTGATAAGGTTGGATGTTTGAAAGGATATGATATTTGATTCAATTATATTATAATTTTAAAGATGCTTGCAGTTTGTGTGACTGAACAGCAGAGTTGTTTACAGGTTATGGAGTGGACAAAATAATAAAGCACCTCTCAGCATAATGTAAACAACAACAACTCAAATTACAGCTTGCAAAATGGTCAATTGATTCCACACCTCCCCAAAACTGATTGTTATCGCCTTCATAAAAGGAGAAGTCATTACAGGACTCTAGTATTAGACTAAAATAGTTTTAGTTAAATCTACCTGTTAAAATGAGTGTTTGTTTACTGTATAGACAACTGTAGAAGCGTAAAGCTCAGCATTTCTGCATTACCACTAACACAACTATGTCCAAACAATTTCTTTATACGCAGACAGTCCATCATGTCAAGCTCATCTGATACTCTACAGTTTATTTTCCCTTCCCATGGTGACTCCCTCCTCAGAAAAATGAATAGTCTGAGAGAGGATTACCGCTTCTGTGATATCACACTCCTCCTCGAGAGTCCAGAGGGTCCCACTTTCCAGCCTCTGCATTTCCGTGGTCACAGGGTAGTGCTTGCAGCATCCTCAGACTTCCTACGTGATCAGTTCTTGCTTCACGAAGGCCATGCAGAGCTGAGTGTGAGCATAGTTTCCAGTGTGGAGGTTGGCAGGAGACTGCTCTTGTCCTGCTACACTGGACTCTTAGAGGTACAATATATTGTCTCTTTGAACTCTCATAGTAAACAGAGCAGACTATCTAAAATATAGCCATATCTACATTTTTTTTTAAGTTTCTGTTGTACTGTTCAACCAACATAAAATCGTTGCAAAAGAGGAAGTCAGAATGAAAATATGAAAGAGCAGCATCCCGACTTACAAGAGCAAAACAGAAAGAAAGATCGAACTTAGTGTTACAAGAACAATTGTGGAGGTGTTATGAAAGCAATATAAAATGTTACAAATGACTGAAGCAGTTTTAATTGATGGTTGGTAGTTGTGTTGTTATATGTGTAAACTGCACATGGATATGTGGTATGAGTCTTGGTTAGCTCTTCTTTATTATTAATTCCATACTTTCTTGGTTTCCATTGTACATACTGTATGTTACTGCTGCAGGTCCCTCTGAGAGAGCTGGTGAGCTACCTGACTGCAGCCAGTGCACTGCAGATGAGCCAGGTGGTGGAGAAGTGTGCCCAGGCTGTAACCCAGTACCTCAGTCCCACCCTTGCTTTTTTAAAACTGGAGAGAAACTCAGAAGAGGAGCATGTCCAAAGGTCGGGCAGCAGCTGTCAGGTTGACAGCTTTAAACACCAGGAGGAAGAGTGTGTGGCCCAGCCCAGCACCTGCCCCAAGGAAGAAAGAACTGAGATAGATGGAGCGATGGTGGTTCAGTCCAAGTCAAGGATCAGCCAACGAGCTAAAGTGAATAGTCAAGACTTGAAGGAGGTCAGAGAGGATAGGAGGGTGGTAACAGCTAAAACTGAGCCATCTGAAGATGGTGCGTGTTGTTTAAACGTCACTGAGTCAGAGGAAGGTGAAGGTATCCAGCCTGTTCACACAAACAAGCTATCCTATCAAGTTCACCGCATTAGAGGAGCGCTGAGATGTAAGCTATGCCCTACCACAAGTGTCAGAGGTCATATACCCACAGCATCCAAAGGAAGCTCTGCTCAACATGAAGAGATGGTGGACAGCTCCAAAATACAGCATGAAGAAACAGTAGTAGGGCAAAGAGAGCAGAAGGAAATGTTCTCATTGGCAGCACAGCTTCACGAATGTGGAGACTTGTTGGACACAAATTTATTTTGCCTCTCTAGAGGACATCTGTCAAGGAGTCATTGTTCTGCAGATGAGCTGACTGATGATCCAGACAGCCCATTGGTCCAGAAGCCATACCTATGCAGGAAGTGTGACAGAGTATTTCAGCATCTGGAGAGCTACATGGGGCACTTGAAGGAACACAGACAGTATCTGTGTTTGGTCTGTGGCAAAAGTTTTTCCCAGAAGAGTAACCTGACTTGCCACATAGGTGTCCACACTGGTGTCAAACCTTTCAGATGTCCCCTGTGCCACAAGACATTTTCCCAGAAAGCCACACTGCAAGACCACTTCAATCTGCACACAGGGGACAAGCCCCATAAGTGCACCTATTGTGCTGTGCTCTTTGCACACAAGCCAGGCCTCAGGCGCCATCTGATGGAGACACATGGAAAGGGTGGACAACAACATGCGCTTGAGGAGACTGTGCACTGCTGATGAAGCAGCAGTTTTAGAAAAAGTTTTGTTAATAGAATTGGTCTTTATAAAATCTATATTATTTGGAACTCAAAATAGGTGCCAGAATGTAAAATAAGCAGAATTTGGGGGGTGATGAACATAATGCCTTTGAATTAAAAATGTATCACTACATGTTATATTCATATTTGAAACATTTAGGCAGTGTCTCAGAGCTGCTGCACCCATGTCCTCCTTTGTACATGCTTAGTAATTAAATACAAATACAAGGTAACATTTAGCCAATGGAAGGTAAAAAGCGTCCTTCTGCAGTATTTTCCTGATCTCTGAGAAGGCATGTTATACCGAACAAAACTAGAATCATACTAGATCTGTGTCCAACGTAGTTTTTAATACTGCCGTTTAAATATTTCTAGTTTTAAAGCAATTTCATGGTTTGCTTGTGTCATTCAAGAAATAAGATATATAGATAGATAGATGGATAGATAGACAATTGCTTCACCATTTTCACCACTTAAACTCACAGTGACTGAGCTTTCATTATAAGTGAATGTGTTGTCCTGCATGGCTGAGAGTATTTCACCCCTTCCCTTCACATGTTTCATTTTCTCCTTCTTTTATTCTTTTGTGCCCAGAAATTGAATTGTCATTGTGCATTAAAATAACCAAGGGCCTCTTCCTTAGAAAGAACTTACATGTAGTATAATCACATACATACAGTAAGTGATGGTGAAGTTTCATTTTTCTAAATATAATTCATTCTGTGTGAGCTTGCATTTGTTGAAGGTGTTCTTCCACTGGTGGGAATGTTTAACTGTATGAAATACACTATACCATTGATAAATAAAGCGTTACAGTAAAATGGGCTTCTGTTTTTTATATGAATTATCATTGATTGAGTTTCTAATCAGTTCAACCAAAGAAGCACACTACGTGTACACCAAGAGACTACTGCCAAACTACCGGGGAGGTTGCAGCTTAATCTCCAGCACACAGATGCACAAAAAGACATCTAGGTGTAATTGTGGCAAGTACAATTTGTTTTCTTTAGCAATTGTCTTGATTTAGCCAAGCCAACTTTATTTATAAAGCACTTTAAAAAACAGCAAAAATAAATACAAACACACACGTACATATATGTATATATGTGTGTGTGTATATACACACATACATATACATATATACATGTATGTAATATGTGTATATATATATATAAAGTACTAAAGGATAAAAATAATAAAATACAAATTTATTACAAACATTTTGTGTAAAAATATGGTAAAGCTTTACATGAGGCAGTTTTTAGGATATTTTTTCATTTTCAAGAGGAAACACAAAAACAATGAGGTATTGCTAAATTGTAAAGTGATAAATATATATGTTTATATGTCATAAATATGGATCAGTATCTTTTTCTACTGTAATAATGCACAATGCATCCTTATTGTAGAATCACCTCACTGTTAGGGCCAAGTACTCTAAGTCTTGGCTGGTTGTATTTTTAAGGCATGGTGATACTAGAGGATAGAACACAATGTTATGGAAACCCCTCTGATTATGCATACAGCTCACTCCCAGACAGTGAGTCACACATAAACGAATCACACACATAATAACGTGAAGGTTAAATTGTTTTGAAGTCATTCAGACTCACTGGACCTGAGTTCAGTTCAAGATGCATTACACTTAAACATATATACATATACCTACATCTAAAAAAAGAAAATCATAACTTGGATTTTCTTTTTTAGCATGAGTCAAATGACACTTTGAAATGACATGATGTCATTTTGAGCAGGTTCACTTCTCCAGTACTGAACAATGAATCAATGAAGAAAAGGTTATTGCAGTAATAAAGTGATACATCAGGAGGAAGAACCTACCATGAACTATAAATAAATTAAATAAGTTACCACTGAGATATTAAAATAAATCAATTTTAAGGAAGGAGAGAATGAAGCTATGTAACTTTCGGGATTACAACCGTATTAAGTAATTCAATATTATCGTTTTTTAAATGGACAGCAACAGTGTGTAAAAAGGATCTCTGTGCTATTAGGGAAACACATAAATGCAAAACAGGATCTTGCATAAAAACATAAATGCATATTCATATGTTATTTGACTTATCAAATAACAGTTGTAACAGTTGGCACGTGTTATGATGGCATGCGTAATTTAACTGAACTAGATCAACAACAACAACAACAGCAAAAACAAATTGCATGCGGGAGCAAACAGGAGCAAAACCAGTTTGAGCATCTTATTTCTTTGGCTACTCCTCTCATCTTAACGCGAAGCTGCGACAGAGCGGCCGGGAACTGCGTGTGTTTGTTGTGTGAACTTCCTCCTGACAGACGCACTTGTCGAAGCGCATCCTCTGTTGCTCTGCCTCTCGGTCTGTTCCTTTAAAACCAGACAGCCCACGCCTCGAAAAGCGGCTTGTTCCGGCTTGCCCCTTTACATCTTTTTATCCTTGCTCATAGCATTAAAATAGTGCCTCACAGCGCTCCTGGCACTTACGCACAAGCATTTTGGTTGATACGTCGGAGGGTTGTAATAACCGCGTCTCCAGCAGACTATGCATGATGCGTAGCCGGGCAGCAGCTCCCCGCCTGTGCAGCCCGGTGGTGAGTCTGACGTGCAATTCAGGCACCATCACCGGCGGAGCGATACCACCATCTCCTCTCAGCCTCGGTTTGTCAAGCCAAGGGTGTGTGGCTCGCCGTACCTGAGCGAACGTGTTTGTCACGTACTGTCAGAAAGGGGCACGGGATCAAAGCTGGACCGAGGGACTTGTCTGCGATGCCATGAAATGCAGTGCAATATCGCTCTTGTATCGGGAATCGTCTCTCAAGGCTGGGAGCTGTGGTTGTTTTGCAACTGATGAAGATTTGTGTAATTATTGTGATGCGCTCCTGCGGGTGTCTATGAATATGTTTGTTCTGGTGCTCTGCTGTAGTGCGTGAGGTAAGTGACTTATCCAGAGGCGTGCGCTACTTTCTTCTCGGGTTTTGTTTGATCCCTGCAAAGCCTTTTGAGCCGTTTTATAGCCGTTTTGTATTTCCTTTGGCCATAAATTAGAGATCTATCAGCATTTACAGATTTTAGGGATTCTATCATTAGACCTGTTACTATTCAGTCCATCACCAATTTCTGCAACTGGTGCTGAGGGAATATTGAAATTATGGGCCTGAAAAATGTAGTCAGAACCAAATAGAAACAAGGGTTTTCCAGAAGGACTTAAGACAAGCACCACGGGCTCTAAATAAAACATTTAACTGTACATTACGCTGCTGTAATCTGAGAGACTGCTTGGTCCTGCCCTCCAAGCATAATAATATCAATTTATGTTGATGTGAAATTTATGGAGGAAAATCACTTTTGCTCTTCTGAGTGACTTCTGAGGTACACCAAGGTAGAGTTAGCTCATTGGAACATATTTATTGCATCCTTCAGCCTATGAAATGCAGCACTGCCAACATAAACTTTGTGTGCAGCTGTCGGACATATTGGAGGGTACTCTATAACCTGATGTTTTCCACCTCTAACAGTATTATTCAAAGTTGCAAATAATTGATGGTTTGCTAAAATTGCATAACGCTTAGTGTCTCCTGTTACTGCAGAAACACGATTATAAAGTAGGCCTTTACTGTATGTTCTGAGTAATAGAATAGCTTGTGAGCTGTATATGACTGCCCTCCTTTCCATCCAGACACTGCCCCCACACAGTGATGACAGACGTAATGAATAAATTATCACACAGATCCACATACCCCCACATTTCACTCGAATACTGCAGACGTAGTAATCGTGTAATAAAGTGTGTAATGTAACCTTCACTACAAACCTGGCTGTTTCAACATGGTTGTAATACACAAATTCAAAGTGGTGTGTATGATCAGTTTGTGATGGATTGTGATGAAATTTGTAATTGCAGGCTGCACATATGTTGGCATTTTGTTACTTAGGCTTGTGTCTGAAATGCTGAGTGTTTGAAAATTGTTGAACACCATCAGTGCGCACTGTTAAAGTTTTGCTTTCTTTTCATAATTTACCTGTTTCCTCTTGTTACAAGCATCGTTTTTCTTTTACAAGCAGAAGGGGCTACTTCGGAAAGAGAACCCTGTCCCTGTAAACGCAATTGCCATGATTTTTATCAGTAAAGTGTTATAGGGTTTAGGTATAGTTAATGTTCTGTATAGATTGCATGACCTTAAAGTGATAACACGGTAGGCTATTTCAGTTTTTGAGTAGGGTGGTGGGTGTGAAGTTTCAGTCTTGTTGTGTTTTACCCACTGCATTGTTCTAGCTGCTCTGAAGTTTGTAAACTAAGTGAATTAAATGTATTCGTTAAATTTGTGGGTCATGTTGCAGAAGAGACTGTGTGGGAGATGCAAGATATGTTTTGGTCGTTAGAGTCAATACAGAGAATATTACAATGCTGTTTGAGAACTATTGCATGTGTAAAAAGTGCAAAGACTTGCAGCAGGGATACTGTCTTAAATAGCAGAGTGAGTACAGAATAATAATTACCATGTTCATTCGTTGTACTGATGTATTTGATTTGTTGAAACACACACACACACATTCTAGATCTGGGCTAATGGTGACAATGAGAAGGAGCTGGGAGTCCTTGTGTTACTTCATATTCCTCTGCTGCAGGTTCAACTCAGGCTCTGTTGCGGTATGTAGTGTGTGTGTCAGTTTATTATCTATTATTGTGTGGACCTCTGTGTGTGTAGCAGAATAGTTTCTTAATGTAGTACGAGCATTGGTCTGTTAGAGGCAGGGCCTGCTGTACTCAAACAACCACTGAGAAAGCGCATTTAATGTTGCAGCCCCTAGTGAGTGTGGATCTAAAACTTTGTACTTTTCAGATTTGTTTTCTGGTAGTTATTTGAGGGTTTAAAGGTCTTGGCCTAGTATGATCTGAAAAACAAAATGCCTGCAAGGATAGATAAACCAACACACACACGAGGAATGAAGTAGCCATAACAAGCAAACAGGTCATTACAACATGCTTAGTCTTACACAAACTACAGTATGACCTAATCCTGCACGTCCAGTGTGTGTATGCACTGCTTACATCAGCTAAACTCTGCTTCCTTTCTCTTTCTCTATCAGTTAATTATGTCTGTAGAAAAAACACCTCAATTTCTGTTTCTTTAAGCTATAACATCATCCTGCTAATTTTTCCTCTACCTGATATGTCTTGCTGCTCATGTGGTGGAAACAGCAATATCAACACAACTAAACCAACCAACCAATCATAGTCTCAAACTAAACCCAAGTCCAAACATGAAAACCTTGAATATTGTGAAGGGACCAATACTACAGAATTTTTTTTCATTAAAGTTCTGAAGAAAAACAAATCAGTGTCAAAATAACCTCTCTTACTTTCTCTCTGGCACATGCCAAAGTAACTCCAAATGCCCCCCCCCCCCCCCCCCCGACAGAGAGGGTGCTAAGCGAGGACTCACTGTCCTGAGCCAGATGATAGCTGGCCAACTGTTGGCTTTAAAGACACAATGTACTTCTCATCCTCCTCTTAGTAGAGTGGGTGGCTCAACAGGCTACTACAGCAAATCATAGCTTAGGTCTACGCAGCTTTCTTCCAACAAATCGGAGAATATTTTGCTCAGACAGTTGGCTTTTTAATGTGCTGCACGGTATCACAGTTTAACGATGCAGTTGTCAAATTGCAAAGCAGCGGTTTTACCTGCAAGTCCTCTAAAAAAACAAATAATCTTTTTTTAAATGCTTACCGATACCAAACAATCAGAGAGGCGTGAACACCTGTCCCCATGGACTTCAAATGAAACACACAGAGGAAGTAGGTTAGAATGGAAGAAACAAACAAGTTACCAAGTAGGATGAGCATTGGGGTTTATTACTACATACAAACGGGAATCAAAGCACCATTACTCAGGTGATAGGCGGTTTTAAAGAGAATGACATGGGCCTCCCTAACATAGTGACCAAGGATTTAGGGCCTTAATAAATACTTCCAGACTGCAGGTTCAGAGCTGTGTGTGTAATGTAATAATTAATACCTCAAGTTTTCCTTTACTTCAAAGCACTCAGGAGGGTAGACAAGGTTAACTGCAGGCAGTAACAGGTCTGAATGGATAAAAACAGAGATCATAGGTCGATTTCCTCATTTGAAAATAATCGTGGAGGAAGAGAAGGCTGATGAGGAAGTTGAGGCCTGCTGCAATAACACAACACGCCCACTTCTCCCTGTCACAAGACCAGACTTATTTATGACGGTGAATGCATTATGTTTGTGTGTGCGTGTGGTGAATGTTGCATACATGATTAGGGATCCATTCATGCAAGTAATTTAACTCTTGTGCATATGTTATGGCATTTTGTACATCCTATGTGATGTGAAGTAGTTTTTGTACTACTACTTGTACACTATGTAACTCTGGCGTGGCAGTGTACAGAGTGGTATTCAGACATGTGTGCAGGAATCATTTTTTGGCACACACAGACACAGGCAGCCTGAGAACAGGAGCTAAGGCCAGGATTCTTGTAATTTGCCAGGCTGTCCATAAAAACAGGATGTAGCAGTTGCTCAGAGAAGGGACAGGTGGCTGCCAATGTAACAACAACCAGGGAATCACACTTAACAGCTGGCCACTCCCTAATCTGCCATCACAGAGAAAGGGACTTTCATCCAGACTCACGCGCCAAGATGAAACTCCCCACCTTCGTTGCCTCCAAACTTACCCTTGAACCCGTTTCATCACATGAGCGTTACCTCACTCTTCCTCAGCACTTTGTGGGCTACAATAGGCGCAATCCGTGTTATATTTGGGCTCCTCGCGGAAGGAAATATGAAGCGCGAGGACAGAGCGAAGCTGTCCACGCGACCAAAGAAGCAATGCGGGCGCCGCGTGCTGCGGACAGTGTATAAGGTGTGTATAACTAGGATTATTACTCGCATTATATATGATATAATATACCTAAAATATATTTTAAGGTGAAGCTCTTGGTGTATCTGTTATGGCGTACGTTTCGTGCGTAATGCGCACAGTTCCTCTTTTTCAATTTGACCGTCAAAAAGACTGTTGGTTTTATTATTATTATTATTATTATTATTACTGAAACTTTTTAAAGACAAGTATAGTCCGTTCATCCAATTTTCCTCCCTTCTTAGTAGCGTATGTGCATGATTGTAAGTAGTTGTGTGGACACATCGTTGTAAGGACATCTTGTCTTCATAACTGCAAAGGACTGTTAGAGACTTGAGGTTTGGTTTAAAGGTTAATGTTATAATTAGGTTGGGGTTGTTGGTGGAGGTGGTGTTAGGTGATTATTTAGGGGCTATTGGATTATGTCAATGCATTTTTCTTAACTGCAAACCTATGTGAATGGGTAATTGTTGTATGGCAACTGTGTGAGGGACCCAGCTGGTATTTTGATGAGCAGTTTGAACAGATGTGACAGACTAAAAGTAACAGGTGCTGTGTGCATGCTGCTTCCACAACATTTCGCATAATGGAGAAAGAAGAATGATGACTTCTGTTTGTTTTGTTTTGTTTTGTTTTGTGTTTATGTAAAGTTTTGCTTTTGATTAATGGAATGGTTCATTAGATCATATAGAGGAGGGGCTAAAAAGTATGGAGGAGTTAGAGTTAGTACATAAACAAATGCTGGCCTCGAAACATGATTCAAAACATTGGTCAGCTCTGTCTGTCTTAACATGCAGAGACTTTTTGTTTATTATGTTATGTTATTGTTATATGTAAATGGTCTCCACTTATATAGCGCTTTTCTACCTATTGGCACTCAAAGCGCTTTACACTGCTTCTTATTCACCCATTCACGCTCACAATCACACACACACTAATGGGAAAGCTGGTATGCAACTGGCCAAGGCTCACTGGGAGCAACTATAAGTTGGGGTTCAGTGTCTTGCTCAAGGATACTTTTACATGTGACCGGAGGAGCCAGGGATTGATGTAACAACTGTGGGATTTGTAGGCAAACGCTCTTCTTTCTTTCTGCGCCACAGGCTCTCATATTGTATTATTGTGTGCACGCTGATTTGCTCGTTCAGTATTAGCATTATCAAACATGCTCTAAGACTTCATTGGACAGAAGAAGGATGTTTGTTTTGACTTGCAAAAGGAGTGGCCAAGATTATTCTGTATGACTGACCTCGCTTTCAAATTAATAGTCAGTACTCAATGTTGGACCTTTATTTGGTTATCAACAAATATTGTCTATCTTTTATGAGAGTTTAGCATAGCAAAGCTAATATTACAAGCTGATTCAAACTATATGTACTGCTTTTGGTCTGACATGATGTTTGTTCTCCATGTTTTTGTGATTTTAAAGAAATGTCTAATCTAATCTAATACTGTAAAAATTGTGTACCCTTAGGTTTTATGTGCTGTCTTTATTAAGTGTTGTGATTTTAGTAACTGTCTTTGAAGAGAGAAAGGGAGAAAACATTTCTTTATTGGCTCTCATTAGATATATCATTTTATGACTTTTATGACAAAAGAGGCTGCCAGTTTATTTATCAAAAGCCTTCTCGCAGTGGATAGAGGCCACACAGTAATATTGTGCTGCTCCTCCATTAGCCCTATACCATGCACGCAGGTTTTAGGAGATAAAGTAATTCACCGCTTATTTATGTGGAGACTTGATTATTGAATCTCCAACAATAAACACTTATAAAGACCTTTAACTGTTTACAGCTACTTCATAATGTGTCATTTATAAAATGTTTTAAAAGGCTACCTATAAATATTAAATGGAAGAATCACTAATACACATCATTGTGATCTGCCCCTCACAGTCAGCATCAGCACTGGCAAAGAGGAGCTGTTTTCACGGCTTGTTGACATGTGTTCCCCTTGAGCTCCGCTACGCCTCCTTCAGTGGTGTGGTGGCAGGATGCCAGTGCAGGCGGCCCAGTGGACAGAGTTTCTGTCCTGTCCTATCTGTTACAATGAGTTTGACAGCAGTGGCCACCAGCCCATCAGCCTGGGCTGCTCCCACACGGTGTGTAAGACCTGCCTACACAAACTGCACCGCAAGGCTTGCCCCTTTGATCAGACACCAATCAGCACTGACATAGACCTGCTGCCAGTCAACTGTGCCCTGCTGCAGCTAGTTGGAGCTCAGGTAAGTCAGGAAGAAATTAGACACAGTTACATAAGTGAAAATGAGATACCAAGATGATATTTTACCCTGGTTCCATGTGTGTTATCTATTTATGTGTTATATGTTGTGTATCTTACATGTAGGTCCCAGATGTGCAGCCAGTGAGCCTGAGCAGTGCAGCAGAGGTTGAGCACTATAAGGTCTGCCGGGTGTGCGTAGAAGAGCTGGCTCTTTACCTGAAACCAATCAGTGGAGCAAAAGGTACTGTGTGTGTGTGTGTGTGTGTGTGTGTGTGTGTGTGTGTGTGTGTGTGTGTGTTTGAAGTCATGTATGTATGCTTTTAATAGTTAATTTTCTGACTATCTGTGGCCATTTGTGAAAGAGAAGTTTCTCTTATTCAGTGTGTGGAGGTTGAGCTGCCAGTGTAATTTGGCATTCAATTTTCTTACACTTATCATGACTATTTTCTGTACTGAAAGAAAACTCAGCTTTGTGTGCAGCCAGATTAGAAAGTTGAACATTTTTTAAAATGATTTGCAGATCTAGCTTCTTCTTTTCCTTTCGGCTGCTCCCTTTCAGGGGTCGCCACAGCGAATCATGTGCCTCCATCTAACTCTATCCTCTGCATCCTCTTCACTCACACCAACTAACTTCATGTCCTCCCTCACTACATCCATAAATCTCCTCTTTGGTCTTCCTCTAGACCTCCTGCCTGGCAGCTCCAACCTCAGCATCCTTCTACCGATATATTCACAGTTTCTCCTCTGAACATGTCCAAACCACCTCAATCTGGCCTCTCTGACTTTATCTCCAAAACATCTAACATGAGCTGTCCCTTTGATGTACTCATTCCTGATCCTGTCCATCCTCGTCACTCCCAAAGAGAACCTCAACATCTTAAGCTCTGCTACCTCCAGCTCTGCCTCCTGTCTTTTCTTCAGTGCTACTGTCTCTAAGCCGAACAACATTGCTGGTCTCACCACCGTCTTGAACACCTTTCCTTTCATTCTCGCTGATACTCTTTTATCACACAACACACCTGACACTTTTCTCCACCCGTTCCAACCTGCCTGCAGTCGCCTCTTCACCTCTTTTCCACACTCACCGTTGCTCTGAACCGTTGACCCTAAGTACTTAAAGTCCTGCACCTTCTTCACCTTTGCTCCCTGTAACCTCACCATTCCACCTGGGTCCCTCTCATTGACACACATGTATTCTGTCTTGCTGCGGCTAAGCTTCATTCCTCTGTTTTCCAGAGCAGACCTCCACCTCTCTAGATTTTCCTCCACCTGCTCCCTGCTCTCACTACAAATAACAATGTCATCTGCAAACATCATAGTCCAGGGAGATTCTTGTCTAACCTCATCTGTCAGTCTGTCCATCACCAGAGCAAACAAGAAGGGGCTCAAAGCCGATCCTTGATGCAGACCCACCTCCACCTTGAACTCCTCTGTCACACCTACAGCACACCTCACCACTGTCTTACAGCTCTCATACATGTCCTGCACCACTCTAACATACTTCTCTGCCACTCCAGACGTCCTCATACAATACCACAGCTCCTCTCTCGGCACCCTGTCATACGCTTTTTCTAAATCTACGAAGACACAATGCAACTCCCTATGACCCTCTCTGTACTTCTCCATCAGCGTCCTCAAAGCAAATACTGCATCTGTTGTACTCTTTCTAGGCATGAAACCATATTGCTGCTCACAAATACTCACCTCTGCCCTTAGCCGAGCTTCCACTACTCTTTCCCACAACTTCATTGTGTGACTCATCAGCTTTATTCCTCTGTAGTTGCCACAGCTCTGCACATCTCCCTTGTTCTTAAAAATTGGTACCAGTACACTTTTCCTCCAGTCCTCTGGCATCCTCTCACTCTCCAAGATCTTGTTAAACAAACTAGTCAAAAACTCTACTGCCACCTCTCCTGGACACTTCCATACCTCCACAGGTATGTCATCAGGACCAACTGCCTTTCCGCTCTTCATCCTCTTCAATGTCCTCCTCACTTCACTCTTACTAATCTTTGCTACTTCCTGCTCCACACCAGTCACCTCTTCTACTCTTCGTTCCCTTTCATTTTCCTCGTTCATCAACTCTTCAAAGTACTCCTTCCATCTTCCCATCACACTCCTGGCACCTGTCAATACATTTCCATCCTTATCTTTAATCACCCTAACCTGCTGCACATCCTTTCCATCTCTATCTCTTTGTCTGGCCAACCTGTACAAATCCACCTCTCCCTCTTTAGTGTCCAACCTAGCATACAAGTCCTCATATGCTCTTTGTTTGGCCTTTGCCACCTCTATCTTCGCCTTACGCTGTATCTCCCTGTACTCCTGTCTACTCTCTTCAGTCCTCTCAGTGTCCCACTTCTTCTTAGCTAACCTCTTTCTCTGTATACACTCCTGAACTTCCTCGTTCCACCACCAAGTCTCCTTGTCCGCTTTCCTCTTTCCAGATGACACACCGAGTACCCTCCTACCTGTCTCCCTGATCAAATTAGCTGTAGTAGTCCAGTCATCTGGAAGCACCTCCAAACCACCCAGAGTCTGTCTCAGCTCCTCCCTGAAAACTAAACGACATTCTTCCTTTTTCAACTTCCACCACTTCGTCCTCTGCTCTGCCTTAGTCCTCCTTATCTTCCTCACCACCAGCATCATTTTACACACCACCATCCTGTGTTGTCTGGCTACACTCTCCCCTGCCAATGCTTTACAGTCACTGATCTCTTTCAGATTACAACGTCTACACAAGATGTAGTCTACCTGAGTGCTTCTCCCTCCGCTCTTGTACGTCACCCTATGTTCCTGCCTCTTCTGAAAGAAAGTGTTTACTACAGCCATTTCCATCCTCTTTGCAAAGTCAACCACCATCTGACCTTCTGCGTTCCTGTCCTGAACACCAAACCTGCCCATAACAGTCTCATCACCTCTGTTCCCTTCACCTACATGCCCATTGAAATCTGCACCAATGACAACTCTCTCACCTCTGGGGATGCTCTGCATCACTTCATCTAACTCACTCCAGAATTTCTCCTTCTCTTCTAACTCACATCCTACCTGTGGGGCATAACCACTCACAACATTGAACATCACCCCTTCAACTTCCAGCTTCAGACTCATCAACCTGTCTGATACTCTTTTCACCTCTAGAACATTCCTCACAAAATCCTCTTTCAATATAACTCCTACTCCATTTCTCTTCCTATCTGACCCATGGTAAAACAACTTGAACCCTGCTCCTAAGCTTCTAGCCTTGCTACCTTTCCACCTGGTCTCCTGGACACACAGTATGTCCACCTTCCTTCTCTGCATCATGTCGATCAACTCCCTAGCCTTCCCTGTCATAGTACCAACATTCAAAGTCCCTACTGTCAGTCCTACATTCTTAGCTTTCCTCTTCTCTCTCTGCCTACGAACACACCTTCCTCCTCTTCTTCTTCATCTTCGACCAACAGTAGTCCAATTTCCACCGGTACCCTGTAGGTCAACAGCACCGGTGGCGGTCATTGTTAACCCGGGCCCCGACCGATCCGGTATGGAAGTCTTTGTCACGATTCGCATGTTTGATTTGGCATGTGTTTTACGTCGGATGCCCTTCCTGCCACAACCCTCTGCATTTATCCAGACTTGGGACTGGCACAAGAAGACACTGGCTTGTGCCCCCTTGCGGTTTGCAGATCTAGCTTGGGATGGTAAATTTGGTGGGAGGTTAGATGAACCTTCAAGCCTAAACCCTTCTGTGAATTGGCATTTTAATGCCCCTATACTACACCACCTCTGCATCATATTTGCCATCATACCTCTCATCACAGGTTGCTTCCCATCCTGGAATTTCATCACAGGTTTTCTAGACAGTTCTGCGGTTTAGGGATTGTTTTCACCACCATAGGTTGTATTAGACTTCTCAGTTAGTCAGAGGATGATGCTAGTTTTTTTCTATGCTTCGTTTAGACATAGTTATACTGAGACAGACTATTAAAAAACACAAACTAAAGTAAATGTTCTTATTGTAATGAAGTTCCACAGGTATACTGTTTTACCATAGAGGTATTGCTCACCACAGGTGTATCCACCTTGAGTCCGAGTGTGCTTAGTCGGCCCATGCAGCGGAAACTGGTGACCCTGGTGAACTGCCAGCTGGTGGAGGAGGAGGGCCGCGTGCGGGCAGTGCGAGCGGGCCGGTCACTGGGGGAACGGACAGTTACAGAGCTCATCCTGCAGCACCAGAATCCCCAGCAACTCTCTGCCAACCTTTGGGCAGCAGTGAGGGCGCGTGGTTGCCAGTTCCTGGGACCTGGTAAGTGTGCATGATGTGTGCAAGATGTGTTTACATCATGTACATCATGCAAAGATAGATGAGTGAGTGAAACCTGCACGACTACAGATTAAGAATTTGCATCTTGTACTGTAGCCATCATTGACAAGACATTTAAAACTAGAATTTAGTTTTTAAAGTAGTAACAAAGGCTATTGTGAACCTTCGCAGAATTAATTTATATCTTTTACTTTAAACTAACGTTGGCACTTACAAAACAGTAGAACTGTCCATTGTGTTGTACTGTAAATACAAACACCATTCACCTTGTTTGCAGCATTTGTTTTTCTCGCATATTATTATTAGGCTGTTGTCATTATGAAATGGCATTTACAGAAAACCAACTGGATTTATATGACTTAATGTACTTGACTATTGAATATTATAAAAAATATTGTTACTCTGAAGATTTGAATTATTAAAAATGCCAGTCTAGATAGCCTCCTCAAACTGACTGCTTGTGCTGGTACTGGGTGTCCTGTGATGATTACTCATAGGGCAGATTCTGACTGGGAAATTGTTTCTCATCATGATAACAGAATGAGTGCATTTAAAAGTCTGAGGACACCTGGTTCCAAGAATCTCTGTGCATTAAAAATATACTTGTTAATTTTTTAGAATTTGTTTGATTGTTGGAGCAAATTAAAATTTGTATTGCTTGCACTGTTGTCATGCATGTGGGGACCCACCTGTGACTGAAGATATTTCTTCTCAATAGTGCGCTCTGATTCACTCCTTGCATCCTCTTTGCTTCCTCCCATCATACCCACATCTTGCCCACCTTCTCTGTGTCCCTACCTTGCCCATCAACTCTTTCCAATTAGCCATGCAAGAAGATGCACTGAAGCTGGTTTTACTCGCTCTGGAGGATGGTTCAGCTCTGTCCAGGAAGGTGCTGGTTTTATTTGTAGTCCAGAAGCTTGAGGCTCGGTTCCCCCAGGCTTCCAAAACCAGCATAGGCCATGTGGTGCAGCTGCTCTACAGGGCATCCTGCTTTAAGGTACTTTACAGGAAAACATGATTAACCATACTGAGATAAATACACATGAAACCACAAATATGTGCAATTACCAGTACATGTGAGCAAGCTGCACAGCTCTTTGAATGTGGCCTGTGTCAAAACTTAACAAAAGAGCCTCAGTGTGCTGCGGTCCCAAGAACCCAAGCCATAATAAATGACCTGATTAAATGAAGAATGTTTAAATAGATCCTCATTTACCACCACTACGGAGATACTGCTTTAAATTGATACTTGTTTATGCTGCTAGTCATGGTCACTAAACTATGCATTTAACATAAACAAAAACAGGTATTATCTTAAAATTTGTCGATTTCTGAATAACTTAAACTGTGGCGGATTTTGCAAATTTCCTTATAACTCCCTTAACACTGATATTAATTATATTTAAAGTATATACATTGCATAAGACTTATACTTGTAACAACTACATTGGTGTCTGTATATATATCGTGTGTGTATTTTAGTAGCTGTTATCTGATAGCACACATCGCTGGTAGGGCAGATATGCCAGCTATCTGGCCGTGATGTAAGACTGGTCTATATTTGCACTTGTTGCCCCGCCTTGCAGGACAGAGACAGACATCCCAGATGTAAAGGGAAAGACAGAGGAAAGTGCAGGAACAGAGAGAAAACCTGACACTCATGTTTTTGGACCTCATTGAGAGCTCAAATGAAATCGATTCAGTTGTAATTTTGGCTGTTGCCCTCGCTGTGCGCTGGTGTCATATGATGATTACTCATAGGGCAGATTCTGAGAAGGGGAGAGTCCCTTTGTCAGATCTGAATTTGATTTATTTTAGTGGATTAGTCTAAAGACACCACGTAAGGTAAATTCCACTGTGACTACAGCTCTTGTGACATGGGACTTCACATACCAAAATACCATTTTATCACCTTTTTAAATGAATAATTAATATCATTAGCCGCCCAACATGGTAAAACTGGAAACACAGCAAAATGCCACCATAAAATTGCAGCATATATAAAAAGTATATTTTATATACATTGCACGTTCAAAATGTCAACACTTGCCTCAGATGATAAATATAACTTAAAAAAGTAACAAACAGGTTTTCCCTTCTAATATTTTGGAGATATACTATTTCCTTGTTTACAGCTCTTTAAAAACAACACAAATCCAAGTATTTTTCCCAGCCGAGAAGTCAAAATGTAAAATTATCAGCTGCTAAAGGTTAAGATCTTAGTTTTTTCTTAATTCACCCTCTTTCTTGTTCTCTCCCACCATTACCTGTCCTTTCCTTCCTCTCAGGTGACTAAGCGTGACGAAGACTCCTCGCTGATGCAGCTGAAGGAAGAGTTTCGAACATACGAGGCTCTCAGGAGGGAACATGATGCTCAGATTGTCCACATTGCCATGGAGGCGGGCTTGCGAATCTCACCTGAGCAGTGGTCTTCTCTGCTGTATGGAGACCTGGTCCACAAGTCACATATGCAGTCCATCATTGACAAGGTATCAGTGTCCCGAGTAACAGGTGGTTAATCCTCTTGCTGTTAATCCTCACATACATTTCAGCATAAACTTAATTTTAAATTGAACAAACTCATCAAGTATAAAGACTGACTCCCCTTTTCTGTGTTCTGCTACAGTTGCAGTCTCCAGAGTCATTCGCAAAGAGCGTTCAAGAGCTAACAATCGTTCTTCAGAGGACAGGAGACCCTGCCAACCTCACAAGCCTTAGACAGCACCTAGAGCTACTAGCCAACATAGACCACAATCCTGGTACCTCCCTTGTTTTAACAATGTTCTTCTGAATAATGAGTCTAAATAATTAACATAACTCAGAATGAACAAGTTCTCCACGCCCAAAAATGATTGATGAGTTTAAGAGGTGAAGAAAATAGTTGTGGCACACATTTTGTTTAACAGGAAATTAAATGGCTGGTTGTATTTGTTTGTTAATCATCAATATTCAAGGAACAGTGAGTAGGCCGGGTGTCTGATATGCTTTGGCTTTACATGTTATATGCTACTGGAATATGTATTAAAATCTGTATTGTGGATCTCGGTTAAACTGAGTTATAATATTGAATCGCGAAGTATTAGAACAATGATTGTTAATTTGGCCGTAGTATTATACAGATTTTTGATCACATTTCTGCGATGCCTTATTACATTTAATAGAACTTCTTTGAAAAGCCTGCAATTTTAAGACAAGACAAATGCTAAGTTAAACAGCTCCTGAAAAAATTGTAATAAATTGCTAGATTGTCAAAATTTTTTTAAGCACCATCAAGTTAAATTTGAATTTGTCCAGATTTTGGATGGATTTCCATGAAATATTGTCCCTTTTCAAGTAGTTCCATTGTCAAAGGAAATGTTTTATTCGACCAAACAGCAGTGAGACCAATGACATTTCCATCAGCCTATTTGCATTGAACTTACTAGCAACTCACACTAAGCTTGTATGGTGAACATGTTTAACATTACCTGGTAAATATCAGCACGTTAATGCTTATCTTAGCATTTCACAGTGTCACTCAGAGCTACTCGCATGGTTATTTACAGCAAGCTGTATTGCACTGTGTTCAGACAATTGTTGGTCGTGCCCGGCAATACATTTTTTCTTATGCTTACCTCTTTTCACCATTTAACATTTTCTGAGAGATATTTTCAAATTTCTTTTTTATATGTGCCTGTAATATCTGAAACCTTATACAGTAATAAGAATCTCTCTAACACACTGTGTTATTGATCTGTGTTCAGATGCCCCTGCACCATCTTGGGAGGAGCTGGAAAATGTACTGCTGGCGGTGAAACTAGTGGTTCATGGACTGGTGGAATTCATACAAAACTTCAGCAAGAAGAGCCACGATGCTCCGCAGGTGTGCTGGTTGTCACGCGTGATTTCAAATAGACCATAAGATCATGGAAGAAATATTTCAAGTTACAAATTGTGGAATATTATAAGATATATTAAAGCCGTCCAGGCTGTATAAAAGCACCAACATGAAGGAAAAGAGGGTCAGGGTCCAGCGGCACAGCTTCTGGTTGTAGCATTTAAAATACTAAAAACTACATTAAATGGTCTCTGGTCACCAACAACAGAGAGCTAATGGTTGTGTGCTCAGCTAAATAAATACTGTATTTATTATTTAACAGACACACTACAACAGTGTTAACATAACTGTTAACAGTGCAACTGTGAAGACTTAAACTTGCCTCTAACACTGCACACAGTATAGTAGAGACTGAAGGTGTCCTGTGTGTCCTGTTTTTTTAAATTTTGCTTTGGAGGAATAGTTTTTGAAATGAGAACATTGCCATAAACACTCAGTGTTTTTCACTCAGAACTGATTAATAAAGGTTTTTTTTAAATTTGTCAGTCCTAACTTAATTGTGGCTCTTGATTTCTGCCATTATTCCTCTGTTCATTTTATTGAAAATTAATATTAGAATAATTCTGGATGTAGTTAATTAGTGTCACCCTACACATTATATAAACACTGTTAAAACTAAACAATAACTAATATCATTATCATTATCATAAAATACTTTTTATCAAAGTATTTGTATGTTGAATGCGCAATGTATCTATGCATTTTGTAGCCTCAGGCCAACAGCAAGTATAAGACCAGCATGTGCAGAGACCTCCGTCAGCAGGGAGGCTGTCCCAGAGGAACCAACTGTACATTTGCACACACACAGGATGAGCTGGAGAAGTAAGTGGCCACTTACATATTCTCAGGAAGAATTCCCTGTCTCTGTGTTCTAGATTCAAAGTAACAGCTCAAGTTAATTCTACACAAATATTGTTTTGACATGTGTTTGTGTTTTCTAAATTATTAGCTACACTCGCTGTTAATTAAAATATATGTATGTATGAGAATGAAGCATAAGCTGACAGGTCTGTAGCCACAGCTCAAGTTTATCTTCTCTCTGCTCTTATCAGTAGCTGCACAGCTTCTCCCAGCTCCATTTTTAAGTGTATTTTTTTATTATTATTATATTTTAAAAAAGTTAATCTGTGAAAATATTATTGCAGTATTAATGCAAACAAACATACTTTATTAAGTACAAATCCTGCCCCCTGTACTGACCTTTTCTGTTGTCTTTTCTACTCTCTACAGGTTTAGACTGAGAAACAAGAAGAGCAGCAGTGTGAGTCGTGCTTTCCCTTTAGCACCAGGGGTTTTGAGTAAAACGTTCACTATGGAGACAGATGTGTCTGCAGGAGTCGGCCAGGGGCTCAAAGGCACAGGGGAAACCACAGCTAGCCTAACAGAGGGAGTTCCTGGACTGACTCACCCCCAGCTTATCTCCAGAGGGCCTGACATGATGGAGGATATGAAGCGAGCAGTCCCAAATGGATCCAATGGGGCAAATGGGTCCAATGGGTTATCTAGCAACAACAGAACCAAATCAGGGTCAACAGAACAGTAAGACCATTCATCCACTCATGCAATGAGACTTGTGCATCTTAAATAGTTGACCAAATTTCATGACCAAATTAGTACGGTTAATTATGAGGAGTCACATTTGTCTAAATAAATTAATCTAGTAATAAGCAAAAAAAAACTAGATTAAAATTATAATTATAGATAAGTAAATGTATTTTGCATGTCTTGTCTATTCACACAATTTTGATAAAATTGTCGACTGGTGTTTTATCTTGGGCATTTGAATGGGTTAATGGAAACCCACTTTGAAAACCTAATGTGTATTTGCATACAGTGCATATTTCCATATGATCTTGGCAGACAAATAATGCTTCACAAACATGTGTGTGCAACGGGGAAGGTCAGACCATATTTATCTTCAAGTCAATTCATGTTTTAATTCTTCTTTCTTTATGTTAGAAAGCCCATCTCTCCTCCCAGGACTCCAGTCAGCCACTCCTCAGCATCCTCTCCTCTGACTACAGTTGGGCGGGTTGATGGTGGTGCTTCTATACCCAAACATGGTCAGTTCATGCTGCGTGCACCGCATCCTTCTCAGGTGTCAGAGCTGTACTATCAGGAGCACCATTCTGCTTATGACACAGCCCATTACCAAACAACATGTGAGGCAATTTTAAGTTTTAAATTAAAAAAAATACTCTATTGTTGGCTTATTAAAGTGCAAACGAACACACTTTACTTCTATCATCTGTGTTTCTTTGCTACTTCTCTCCAGCAGGTTCCTACTACCCATCCGCTCTTCACACTCCTCACAAATCCTGCATGGCTCGCTTTTACCGATCATCAAATGTCGCAGAATCCTCTCTACCACCTTCCACTGGCACTACACCATCTTCATACCCCAGTGATCCACAAACACCACACCCACCTTCCTCCTCCTCATCAGGCTACCCACCACACCCACCTAGAGATCGGATGGGTCCTCCTACCTTCCACTCCCACCCAGGGCAGCCTCAGTATGGGCCTCTGGCTCCTGCTCATGGGGTTTATGCTCCTCTCTATGACAGCAGGAGAGTATGGAGGCCTCAGGTGAGCCTTCTGTTAATTATCTTATCTCTACAACACGTAACAGGATCATTCCACACTTTTATTAACCATGATGGTGATTACTGTCACAGTTATACCACAGAGAGGATGCCAGGAGCAACTCACTGCCTCCAGAGGTGCTACATTCCTCTGTCTACCAGCCTCCACTCAGGGAGAGATTCAACTCTCTAGACAGCAACTACTGCTCTGGAGCTGAACATCGTGCAGGGCTACACAGAGTAGGTGAAGTAACACACATTTTACACCACAGCCAACAAGAATAATAACTTCTGGAAGAATTTATTTTCTGATGACGCACATCAGATGATGTCGCCATGTTGATGTTTTATTTTAAGATGTATTTGTTTTAAAAAGACAGGAAATTCTCCCATTTGTTTATATGAAAAAAATTATTCAGGAAAAAAAACCTCCTCCAAATTACATCATCTAGAGGAATTAGTGAAGTCAGATATATTTAATCCAATCAGGCCAATACAGTAATTAAAAATAATCTTTTTTGTAGGGTTTAATAATTAAATGAAATTTAATTTTGTGTTAATCATCTAAGTTCTCTTATAACCAGAGAAGCCATCTGTATTTATTGATGTTGGTCCGTGTTTCAATGAACAGATTCATTGCAGCATTCTTTTCAGCAACATTTCCTTTCCTTCGGTTTCTCTTTTACACCCACATATTATCTCACCTCTACCTTCCCTGCCAGCTACAGAGCTGCAGTATATAACTTCAGCCTCCTCTGTAGTCCTCCCACTTCTCACCCAAATATGTCTCTACCTCTCCCACTCTCCTCTCTTGTTCTCATGTCATCATACAGCATTACCAGTATGACTAATGCAATACTATGATGTATTTTACCAACAGTGCTCCATGTGTGGCCACATGTTCTGTGAGAAAAATTTTAATGCATTTTAATTTCAGCCTACAATTATTTGAATGTTAAATAAGGGAGGAGGACCCTTGCAACATTTGCAAATAACCAACACGTTGCACTTGCATCGAGGATGGACGATTGGGTGGATAGATGGGTGATGCAATGTCAAAAATCTTTAAATCTTGTTATATAACAGATAACTAAAAATTATTATTCATGCAAATTAAAAATGTTTAATCAAATAAAACAGTTTTTAGAGATTTCCAACTGATTATCAAATCTGTCACCAACCACTAAAGAAGAAAAAGCTTCCGTTCTGCAGGAATGGACATTAAACACCCAGACTTCCATTCATTCATCCGTGAACCTAATCGCTTATCCTGTTCTGGGTTGCGGGGGACAGGAGCATATCCCAGTCGCCACTGGGCAAGACTAGAGGGAGTCTATCTCAGGGCCAACACAGAGAGGCTCACACAGACAGACAACCATTTACACTCATATTCACACCTACAGGCAATTTAGAGTCACTAATTAACCTAACTTAGATCGCTCACTCAGTCAGAGAAAAGCCCACGCAAGCAGAGGGTGAACATGCTCACTCCAGAAAGACTGCAGCCAGTAGATTTGAACCAGTAACCTTCTAGTTATGAGGCTTCAGCACTACACACTCAACCACTGTACTGCATCACCCACACTTGGCAATGGAAAAAACTAAACAAAACAAATGAACACAAAAAAGCCTTACATTATAAGGCCCCCACCCCCTATAAAATTAGCGTCAGTAACACCTATCTAACAGTATAAGCTTCAAGTGTGAGGGTTGTTGTGTTGCGCTGAAATCTATTTTAAAGCTCTTTTATTGTTATTGACAGCCCCATTTTTAGAAGGACTTATCTGTCAATAATAGACCTTGCCAAAATATGAAATGCAATCAGAGCATCTTAATTTGGAAAACAAATCTCTCATTCCATTTTTGTCCAACACTCTGTGGTTAGGATTATGGCCGTGTCCCTCTAGGCTATGAAGATCTTTTCAGAAGGAAGCAGGAACAGTGGGCTCATCATCACCACCATCACAACACCAATAGGCCCTCCCAGTCCTCCCCCATCTTCACCATGGATTTTGGAACTGAGGTAAAAATCAAATAATAGACAGCATTCACACAGAGCATGGTTGGCGGGATTTATAAAAATGGCGATGAAAATGTCATCCGGACCAGTTTATTCATATTGTCACTGCAGTGACCTAAAAATGACACTAATGAGTTGCTTGTCTATTTTACCAGTTTAAAAAATATGTTGAATTTCATTCCTATCCCAAAAGCTTGCACTTCGCCTTCATCCAATGCTGTGTAAGTGGGAGATAGTTGCTTAGCAACTGGGGAGGAGGATATCATAGCAATGTGCAACTGTGGCATGTGTGCGTGTGTGTGTGTATTCGTGTGTATGTGAGAGAGAGAAAGAGACAGAGAAGGAGAGCGAAAATAAGAAAAAGTGAGAGGAGAGATATTAACAAGCAGTGACTCAGACTTTCAGCTGAGTAAAACTTTGTTTTACAGCATGTCAGATATGTTTCTTATGAAGTCATCTGCTTGAGAAATTGAGCTCTTATTAAAGAAACCACAAGGATATTTTAGGTATTTGTTTACCTGTCTCATTTAATTTAACCACTGCTGCATAACAAGTGTCAACAAGCAAGACTATTGGCAAAAAGACCTGTTGTTTATTTCTATTTAATGATATCCTGTACTTGTCAAAGGAATGGCAGAAAAGTGCCAGCATATAACCCCTTGGTGTGAGAGCATCAGTTCTCAGTTAAAACAAACACCTGTCAATTATCATTAAAGTTCTAAATATTGCATTGCTGCAATTTAGAGAGAATTACCCTGGAGTGTCTTTTATACAATATTGAGCAAATAGCTCCCCTCCCAAAACACCTTTTCTGTCTCATTAAAACAAATGTTTAGCTGGTTCAGTTAAACAGTTCAGCTGAACCAGCTTAACTACTGTCCTTAGGTGGCCCCAAAGTCAAAAAAAAAAAAAAATATCCACAAATCCCTGTATCCTTTTGGCAGATTAATTAAAATTGGCAAGTCTCTCACACACAAATGAAGCAAAGTAATGTTTCACCATTGATTTCAAATGCCTCTCCTTTCTTCAGCATGTGGAGAGCAGTGGAGGACAGTGCATGGGGTGCAGGTACAGTGGTGAGGAGAGCTTAGCACACTACTCACCGTGGTCATGTGGTACCATCGGCCCCTGCCTCAGCCCCTTTGAGCCAGAAACACTCACACACACTTCAGCTCACTCCTGCTCCGAGCACCTGGTGAGACTCATCCTGTACACACAAGCACATCTGTAGACACAAATCAAAAGACAAATTTTTATCTTGCTTCAATATCACTGTCTGTGGCAGTGTAATATGTGTGGGGTTGTCTGTCTAACAGTGTCCATGTTTTTTCTCATGCAGGAGCTGGACAGTAATGGAGGTGGTGGTGTTAGCAGTGCTAGTGTCGGAAAACGATGGCTGCATTCATTAGATCACTACCGGCGGTTGAAAGATGAGGATCCCATCATTCCCTTTAGCGAGGGTCCAATTATCTCTAAGTGGGGTGCCATATCCAGGGCCTCACGCACAGGCTATCACACCACAGACCCTGTCCAAGCCACTGCATGCCAGAGTGGTGCCAGCACCACCCCAATCAACTTTAAAGGTAAAGGGAATAAGATAAACAAAAATAAAAAACCTATAAGACACAACAATTAAATTACTTGGTTGTTTTAAACCACAGGGGTCACAATGGGCACTCTGGTTGGCCTAAGCCATTTTGCAGAACCAGTATGGTGTTGATCTGAGCCAGCAACAAATATTCCCCCTCCTTTCCCATTAAAACCCCCAGGTGGTATTAATGTTTGGTTTTTCTGTGTAACAGTAAGGTCAAACCTTTTCTAATTTTTTTATTTGTTAGGCAGTTTCCCTTGAATTTGTTTATTTTATTTATTATTATTTTATTTTAATGATTTAAAATAGTATACAAGTTGTACTGTATATATCAGTACATCCTTGTTATTTATCCCTCCTTTATCTGTGAACAACTTTGTAAAAAATATATGTTTAATATACAAATATGCAATTGTTTTTGTTATATATGTACAATATTATTATCCTATGGTAAGTGTAACTGTATTTCTTTTTCTCTGGCAGATTATAACCCCCACGTAGATCACAGTGACTACAGATGGAGCTCCAGAGGATCAGATTCTTCGAGTCACTCCAGCTTCCTAGAGAGGTACACAGCTCTATTTGTAGCAGCTTATTTTTATACAGGTCTTTCATGTCAAGGAATTACAGGCGAACAAACCAACTCTGCAGTAACCTTGTTGGTTCTCCAAACTCAAAGTGCATGATTCAAATCTTTGATGACACAATAAAGGTAATTTCACAGTATTGGTTGCATTCTTCTCTATTAAATACTTGTGGAAACACATGGAAATTAATTTCCTATTGTTCTTAAAACATTTGTTCTCACTTCTCCACTCTAAGTACTTTTTTGCATCTCATTGTAATGCAGTTATTTCCTGTCTGTGGTCATTCTGTGGCAGTTATTTCCTGTCTGTGGTTAGCTGGTTGTTAAAAACACACGGGGCAATCAGGAAAAGGAATCAGGAAAGCCCTCTGCACTGAAGTTTACTAGTGTACTTTTGACATATTTGCAAGTATAATTACAATGATTATAATGCATAATGTATATCTAAATAAATATATTTAGATACTACTAAAGATACTATACTATTTAGATACTATAAAGAAGGTATAGTAGTATATTAGTAATGAATATGTTCTTTTTATTATAACGCATTAGTTTTACTTTATAATTGATTTGCATCTTTTTATTGAGTTTTTACTGTAACCATGGATGCTAACAAATTGAGATTGGGCTCATTTGCTCTTTGTTATTTTTGTAAAAGGTGCTACAGTTCTTTGTATTTTGGTGTGTTTTAGTGAGCAGCTCTGTGCGTCAGAGCTTTGTGGTCGACGAAGTTCAATAAGCAGTGGAGAAAAAATTGTTTCGGATCTGAACGTCCATCAGAATGCTTTCTGCCAGGAACGAGACCGGGCTGAGAGTGAACCCGATCCAGATCGAGACATTGAGCTTGAACTGTGTGCTCTGGACTTGGAAGATTCAGACCACCAGGAGAGCAAGTCTCAGGTAATAATACCAGAGTGATGGATCATGTTCTGTTTACACTTATGAATACAGGGATGATGTTTAATTGTTTCTTCAGAGATTTGAGGCTTAAAGTTGAAATTCTGCGTTCCAGGATTTTGGTATTAATGCTGTGTGAAATGTTATATATGTAAGTAACTTTTTTTAATCATAACTGCTTCCTAGGAATCTTTAGACCTGGCTACCCCCCACTCTCAGGATGGCTCTCACATCCTCCCACCACGCTGCTCCTCTCCCCTCCTGTCATCCCCTGTGGAGGAGCTCCCCCTAACAGAAGGTGTGTCGACAGAAAAGTTGGATTCTCACCTCCTGAAAAAGATGGCCTTCAGGTGAATTACCATGGTAACCGGTGTTTAACAGTCCTCGGTCTGACTTGTCCTTTTTCTTGATTGAGAAATTAATGCAATGAATAGAGTGTGCAGAAACATTTGCAAATCACATCTCCTTACCCTGTTTTCTTCTCTTTCTTCCTTTTTTCTTTCTCTTTCTCAGGAAGTCTCTGTCTCCCGGAGGCTTGGTCTCAGGAGGTCTGGGTGTTGGAAAGCTGGTGCTACGAACTGGACCTCCGCTACTGGGGGATACTTCCACTCGGGCTTGTCCTGAAAAGCCTGCGAAAGAGATGCTGCTCAATGGAAGCTAAGGGGACACAAAATCAGACATCGACCTGCATCAAGCTAGAGCTGAGTCGCTAGCCCACAACTAGATCTACTTTAAAGGGAATACCATTTCATTCCTGCCTTCATATATGCCTATCGTTTGCCTAAATACAACTTGACAGATGTGGGTCAACAGTCTGTACTTTTCCACACTGTTAGGAGCAAGTGAAAACACTGCCCGGCTGCCAAAGTGGTCATTTTCACTGATGTAAAGCTCCACAAATAATTGAATTATATGACTGTTTGGCCTAGTAAGGTACATGATCAATTTACCCCTACATCAGATGCTGAATTCTCCATGTTTGCAGTTTAAATTTCAGTTTCACTGAAGAGAAAGGCTGGAGATCTCACATCATCAGTGGCTGACACAAAAAGCCCATAGAGTAGGTGAATATACGACAACTTCAGTATATTACTTTACATATTTTTTAAATTTTCCATATGTAGGCTTGATCAACAGCTGGAAGTGAGATCTTACCATATGTGTAAGTAAATTTGAATAATTCAACCTGTAATGAACAGAGTTTATGCATGTAAATGCCCTGTAGCTTGTGCCTTGGAAAAAAACATGTTTCCTCTTACAGTTAAGCCCCACGTAGCTATTAAACAATACCCTAAACAAAACTGTGGCATTATCTATGCCCTTTTAACAATCTTTGTCACCTTTTAAACATCTGAGTTATTTTCTTATGTTAAGGCCTTTGTTTTGCTAAGCAACTTTACCTGACAATGATTTCATAAATCTCAGTGCAACTGGTTATGATTATAGCCTTTGTTGTGCTGCTGAATTTCACAAGGATTTCCTTAAAATTGTGACATAAATGGAAAAATGTGTAGTCAAAAAAAAAAAGACATTGCAGAAAAGAAGAGTTTGTTGCTATGCTGGCAGTGACCAAGCTATTTTATCAAACATGATTCTTAGGATCTTGGACCTCTGACTTCCTTCAAGTCATAAGATCACAGATACAAAGACACAGTCATGAACTGAATTTGTAAAAGGTCTGTCGCTCAAATAAATATGACGGTGCATCCTTTTTGCATCTGATCAAATCAAGTAAAAATGATTAGTTTTGAAGATGTCATAGTAATGCAATTAATCAAGATTACATTTTTACATGATTCACTTTTTAGCATTGTATTACTACAGTATAACATGTTTACGTGATTTGATCATATTCAGAATGGATGCCCCATTATAATTTTTTTATGTTAATCCGTGTAGTTTGCAGGGGACAACAACAAACAGTGTGCATTTATACTTCAAAAAAGTCTATCATATACTATGTTCCAAGTCTTTTCTTAGTTATCTCATACAAACAATTTAAGCCACAGATTAGGCTTATTTGGCAGATTTCTATACAGAATAATCTCCTACCTTTTAATCTCTGTGTGCCTGTAATTCCTGGCATTTAATCTTGCCGATTGTAAGTTAGGAACAGACTCTCAGCTTTGTCTCCCCCGCTCTCTCTCTCTCACTTTCTCTCTCTCTCTCTCTTTCACTTACACACACATGCACACACACACACACACCAGGTGTATACATTTTGTCATTTACACACACTACACACATTCGCACACAAACATTTAATACAGTGACCTTTTCTACTTAGTGTTTCATAAAATAAAAAATTTAAGATGGCTAAATAATCATTTTGCTCACTGACTGATTCCTGTCTTATTTCAGAGGTTTTATCCTACACATAAAAGTGATCTCAGACGCAAGAACGCAACCATGTTTGTAAGCCCATGGTTTATTCTGTGTTTTTCAGTCCAGCCACATTACTGTACTGTACTGTGTAAACAATGTTCATAGGTCATGTGTGATGTATTAAGCTGAAGCCTACATAAAGGAGGGGTCACCACTTCTTTTTTTCTGTATTTCTATATTTGTGTTTAACTTTTTAAAATGTTTTACTTGGTTTATATTTTGCATTGCTAACTTCTGTGAAGTTGTTTGTCTGAGTATTTTGTATCAGGATCTTTGTTACTCTTGTTTCCTCTATTTTAATTCACAACAGAGTTTCAAACTTGTCAAATGTTGTCTAATGTTTTTTCTGGCCATCAGATGTGCATTTACTCATTCAGTTCACTGAAAACCACCAAAGTCCAGTTTACTATACGTTTGTGCAGTATGGGTGATTTCCATACAGCCCAGCCTTGTCTCATTCTCTTTAATAGCTATGAGGCATCTTTTTATGTGTGGCTTAGTCTTAATGACTTTTATAAATACCATGAAACATTAACCCATTTTAGATTTATGTGATTTAAGATCACAAAGGCTCCACTGGGTTTGTTCACAACTATTTTTAAATTTATGAGATTTGTGTACAAAGTGATTTCCTCTCACTTCAGCTACTGTACCTTAAAAATACTCCCTGAAAAGCAAGCATCTTTTTTAAAGGATGGCAGAATCACTGTACGTATGAGGAAAGGTTTTTGAGTCATTTTATTGACAAGAATGAACAATGAAATGTTGGCTTAAAGACCTATTTGGGGTTTCGCTTATCTTCCACTCAAATGCTGAGAAACATATAGGCAGATAATAATGCAGTTTGACCTGATGTTATAATCTTTTGAAAAAACGTTTGGCACGTTTAATGGAAAAGACTGACTGTCAAACGTAAGAGCCGGCACAAGGATTTAGCTGCTCCCTACCGTCGCTCGGCATCTGTTTACAACTACACCGTAAAGTCATGTAACATTAAGTGCCATGTTGAATACAGTACAGTACAATCAATCTCTGCCATTTTCTTACTAATTTTCATATGCTTTAGCTGTAAAGTATGCAAGGAAGAAAAGGCTCATTCAAATTGCAGATAGGTCTCTTGTAGTTCTGCTTTGTTCCGTTAGGGGAGGCTAGATCCTCGTCCAGCTGAATTGCTCAGGGAAGACTTCAGTTGCTCAGCTAGTTTGAATTTCTCTATATTTTCATCGCTTTAGGTATTTTCTGGAAGTATTTGCCTGAATTTCACTTGCCCATTGTCCTTTCAACCACAGCATAGATGGGCCAAAGTTATGATGCTGATTCTATTCTTTTGCCAGAGTTTACTTTGCAAGTGTTTTCTTTTGCCTCTCAGTATAATTATTGGCTTTGCTATTCTTGCTCTCATTGGAAAGGGCTTGGCACTACTATACATAAAAACAGTATTGTATTGAGTATTGAACTTATGTCAAAGTGAGACTCCCTGTTTCCTTCGAAGGGGCTAAATGAGCAGTGCTGTAGTGGCTAACTGCACTGCACTAGTTCCCATCCCACCACTGCCAGCAGGTGCACTCTGCCGATGAGTGCCAACCTCACCCTATCTG
This sequence comes from Channa argus, assembly GCF_033026475.1. Taxonomy (NCBI): domain Eukaryota; kingdom Metazoa; phylum Chordata; class Actinopteri; order Anabantiformes; family Channidae; genus Channa; species Channa argus. The sequence goes on from NC_090214.1 coordinate 12,237,876, forward strand.
TCACCCCACCTCCTCAGTCCTCCCTGCATCCTGTGTCATGCATGCAATATAGTCCCTCTTGTGATGGCAGAGGAGTATTGATGATTCTGTAGTTGTGATACAACACACCCAGCGCTGTAACAGTTCTGCACATGCCCACTGTGTGGCCACGTCAAGTGCTAAAGATTGTTTGCAGCATTTTACTTGTTTGCTCATGAAAATTATTGTTTAATAGAGATTATATTGCTATTACTATTATTGTAATTACCACATTTGGTTGTTGTAATGGTATTTTTTTCCTTCTTGGTATATTCTAAGTCTGCTTTGTTTTGAATTTGAGAGTTTGCTCAAACTGTTGAAAAATCTTTTTAGATAAGAAAGTGTCTCATTATTCTATATTATATGGAAAAGCCTGTTTGTTGATTGTGAAACATAAGATAAACTGATGTTTTCTGACTATTCATGTCTGTATTAGACATTTTATTTGCGAATCTATTGTTCGATTGAAATGTAAATGACCTATTAAGAGATGGTACACATCCGTCATTTTATAGCCTGGCACCATCATTAGATGGACTTATATTATAGACACTCATTTATACAACCTGTGGTAATCAGAAATATTTAAATGTTTAAATCATTGGGGCAGTTGTGTAATGTTTCAGAATGAGGAAAGTAGTCCTTAAGAGACAGCATATCTAAAATGTCCCCTTAATGAATAATACTGTTACGTATTCCATTTATTTCCTTGGAAATATCACATTGTGAAAGGTTTCCCTTTTACTTATTGTATGGTAATGCAGGACTGGAGTAGGTCTAACCTATGGTAATGATGATTTTTGTGTTATTAATGGTTAATGAAACTGAGTATTGTTTGACTCTGCTGTGCATTTGTTGGCTTGTTCACCTGTATTACACTGACTTACAGACAGCTTGGCCAAGCAGCATATTGCTTCTGTGTTACACTGAAAGATGGATTATGAAAAGAAAGATTTTAGCACATGAAATTGCATGCTACAATAAACCAACAACAAAAAATGTCTGTTTTTGATTTTTATCATAATTTCTCAGAATACTGCGTACACAACCAAATATCTTTTTTAAACCTTACACTGACAGCAATAAACACTGTGGGTCTGTTCTTTTTATGATTTGATAGCATTTTAAATATTATTATTTACCAGAGAGTCTCCTCTTAGGACCTAGAAGCTCCTGTGAAGACTGAACTCCTCATACAATGATTATTGGCAGATAAGATGAGCATGTCAGCATTTATGTAAACAAAGGTGCCACAGCAGCACTCATACATTTGTTACTCATAAACACATGTGCTCCTGGTTCTTTGGATTTCTTGGCCAGGGAGATTGTTTTAGACCAGTCTCATGAGCAGCAAATTATTTTTTGGTACCTGGTTGAACTCTGAAGAAACACCAAGGCCTGAAATGATGCACAAAAAGGGCCAGCAAGACAACAACATAATGAGAGAACAGTGACTGTGTTTCTTGTATCTGACTCCTGTGGTTTAATATATGACAATTAGTTGTAAACAAGTGTGTGTCATCCACACTAGCACTAAAAAGAGATAAGTAATAAAAGTAATTTTAATGTAAACAATTAAAATGCATATGTCTTGAGCATCTAGAGTAGTAGTCTTGAGAATTGCATGAAAATGCTGTGATGCTATACTTTCTTGAGGCTCAACCTGGCCTTGACCTTGGGGCCGAATAAATTAAAACATTTGCTTGGCAAAGAAGCCAGCATACACTGAATAACAATTATTAGGTCTATTTTTATGGACATGTTTTAAGCTGTTTAAAAACACATACAGTAAACACCAGTTTTAAATGGAAACATTTAAATGGCTGGACACATCCAAAAACTGCAAGTGACATGTAACTATTAAAGACTGGAGACTTGACCCATTGGTCTCTAGATTGACATGGATCCAGCTTTAAGACTTAAGATTATTCCATTGAAATTGCAGCTTGAGATGAACCTGTGTCAAATGGCTTGGGCTTTCCCTTAAGACCCAAAGACAGCTGTATGGGCATCGTTTCATTAGATTACGCCAAGTCTCCCCTCCTCGGCAGCAGCTGGAGGGCACTGACAGGCGCATGCGCAGTGTGGATGTCGGCGGGTTGGTTGGGCTTGTGTTTACAGCTCGGCTGGATGTTGTTGGCTGCTGATGTTATTGGGAGAGAGCAATGTAGTCTCAACCCTCATTGGAGTAAATACAAGAGTGGCAATTAAGGTAAGCTGTTTTGCACTTGCACACATTTTTAACTTTATAGTTAAATGCGGCTTTTCTCAGTTATGAAGAAATATACCCCTTTGTTGGCTGTAACTGCCAGTATAGCATGACTAGCAGACGTTAGCTAGCAAGCTATATCAAGTAATGGCCTGTATCAAGGCTCTTACAAGCGAGGGCCAGACAGCCGGTTTACTCACCACATTTTTGCGAACACCTTTGCATGGCAGCTCTATGGTGACAGAATAATTTCGCTTTTTTGGCCAGTGTCTGTATTAACCTTTTTTTTTGGGTAGATATTGAATTGATAACTGATGAATAGCTATCTTAGCTAACGTTAGGCAGGTTAGTATGTGCTAACTGGAGCAATAAGTTAACGCTAACAATACAGAAACATGTCTAATGTTACTGTGGCTTCTCCTACAGCCATGAAGCTAAATATTTTAGCTCTGGTTATCTTTCGAATACCTGTGATTTATTTTCTTTCTGTCGTGGGCCGTTCGTGCTTAAGTACGCTACATTAAAGTGTAGCATGTTTGGTTGTAACGATGGCACTTAGCTTTTAACTGTTGTAGAAAGCCCATTACTTGAAATGCTGCCATTATCAGCACCTGTCTGTTAAACAGAGAATACTCAAGATTAAATGGCGGCGAGGGCTGTAAATTTTAAAACGCATAATGTGACGCTTTGTTTGTCACTTTTAGCATCTTTTTCAGAGGACGGAGTGACACTTACCGCTAGTTCTCTGTTTTCGTTTTTAACAAAGTGTATACAAGCTGGTACCGGGCCGGTTATTGTGGTTCCTCCTAGCGTGTTTATTTAATCAGTGACACTGATTATTACGTCAATCACTCTGTTTACTATCATGGAAGCTTTTCTTGTAAATACTAGTTCATTTTGAAATCATAGAGGCTATGTAATTCATACATACAATCACAATGGATAAAGTACTCACATGGAAAACTAATAGCTCGGTATGATTATAGATTGATTTAAGCAAACTCTTCTCATTATGTTTATATGGTTGATATAACAAGACAACCCTAAATTGTATCAGAGGTAATGTTAATACCTGTTACTGTGAATAACAAAGATGACTGAACATTATATAACGTAAGTCAGGTTCTCTGGCAAAATAAGCAATTGAACCCCTCTGAGATTTGTTAGTTGAAGTTTTGTTATTGTCACATGAAATGGAAGGGGCCAGCAGGGATTGTTTTGAAATCTCTGTCTTTTTATGCGTAGTGACCATCAAAATTTGTCAGCTATCTGCTGTAATTGCTTTACATTTTATTGCATTTGGGACTTATAAACCCTATTATATACTATAAATATTATTTTTTCAGGTGCATGTATTTCAAAGCTAATTAATGCATTTTGCTATTGACATATCACATATTTTCTCTCAGTTGCCCTTGTATCCCTCCTACTACAGCTTCGTCTATTACTGAATTTGCACCGACTACTGAATAGTCCGCGGTCTAAAATACACCCCTCATGTGCACCTGTTATTTGGAGTGCTGTAGGAGACTGAAGCCTGGGGAGGCTGGGATCAACTGTCGTGGTTGGTGATGGTGTAGTTAAAGGAGACTCTCTAGAATAAAAAGCATGGCCATGTTTAATTACTACAATAAGAGAGCAATTTAAAGGTACACAGGAGTTTGTTACAGCTCTTATTAACATCTACAACATTTCACCCTCAGCTTGTTCACTCAAAATAAATCATAACTTCAAAAGATCAGCAATGAGTGTGGAGGAAGTATTAGGTTTTTGGTGGCATTGGGCAATGCCTGCATGAGTAGTTGCGGGCAGTCTTTTGTATAACTTGAAAATTATGTAAATGGGGATTCAGTTTTTTGTGTGAATTGCTGAGTTGTTTTTTTTTTAAGCTAGAGTGTGTCAGTCTCAGCATAAATGTAGCTAGTATTGTTCAGTAGGTTAAATTGTTGATGAGTCTTTTAGCAACTACATAACTTTCTGGCATCCTTGTGGCGATGTTGTGAGTCTGTTTCACTGAAGCATTATCTCTAGTAATGGAACATTCGTACTTGATGACCCCTGTGTTCCACATCTTAAATCAAAGCTTGTTTCCGTTTTTCTTTCTTTTTTGTCCTTAAATTATGGTTGTTCAGCTTTTCTGTTATTCTTTCACTTTCTCCTTTCTATCTTTCTCTTTCTTTCCACTCTTTTGCCTGGCTGAAACCACTGCTGTGAGGCGACTCGAAGGGACTGTGTTGCAAGCCTCAATGCTCTCTGGCTGTGTCTGGCTGTGTCTTCCTCTTCCTTGTGAGGTGCACACAAGGCCCAGCTGGCAACCTAGAACAGACCGTTCAAGCTGGAGAGTATTAGGGAGAAGAAAGATAAAACCATGCCTTCTTTTTCAGCAGTTACCTTATGCCAAGCCTGGGAATATATAACCTCAGAAACCTCTATATAATAACCAAAACTGACACTGAAGGTGTCGAGAGAAGCTAGGTAAAATCGTGACAAAGAATTAAGAAACAGTCTGCTGCTGCAGTCTGTTTTACTTGGTGTTGTTGCAAATAGTCATTATGATGTGCAAAATCAAATTAAACAACACAACCACAACAGAGTTGTAGACAATTCTATTGTCTGTAAGCCTGTAAAATTAAAGCACTTTCAAGCATTCAAATAGGAAATGCTATTGCTGATTTGTTTCACAATGACAAAGGATTGAATGTCTTGTTTAAAGTGTACCAAGGCACTGAAAAGGTTGATAATGAACAGTGTAGCTTGTCAGGAGCAGGCAGAGAGCTGTTGCTGAGGCTACAGAGGAAGAAGGCTGACAAGGCAACCATTATAAGCCTGTTGGAGCCACCAACTAGTCAAAGACAGACTGTTACGTTTGTGTGTATGTCCGTGTCTCTGTGGGTCATTTGTGTTTTTAATGCGTGTGTGCATGTGTGCGTGTAAGAGATAGAGATGCAGCATAAAAAGCATTCTTTTCTGTTTGTGTATGTATTGTATCTGTATCCAAAAGATTTCCATTGCTCTCTAAATTATCTTTTTGGGGGGGTTATAAAGCAGTGACCAATTTTTATGGTGGTTAAAAAAAACAAAAACACTTTTCTAATAAAACATAGTATTTCATTCATATTTGCAGGTGTTTCTCTTGTTTTATAGATTAATTAATAATGTCACAGATAAAGTTTTAGGATTCAGTAACATCAGAAAAGCTATTCAAACCTATGACATAAACTTGCTAGATGCTTCAATGAACGCTACTCTGAAGCTTAAGGAACGTGAGGGCTGTTTTTAAATGACTTCAGTAAATAGTTTTCATTAAAACACAGATCTTATAGAGATGTGATGTACTCTACAACTGTGTTAAATTGAAATTAACAAAAGTGAAAACATCTGTGTTGGTGGATTAGAAGTGTGTAGAGCTTTCAGAAAAATTGTTTTTACTTGTATACTTTGTTGTGTGTTTGCAATAGTTTGTAGTTGCATAACTGCGCTTGTGGGTACAGTTCATTTGCCTGCTCACTTCAGAATTCTTCTGGCGGTGTGTCACTATGCTGGCTTTTACCTATCTGGACTAAGACTCACCTTCTCCAATCAGACAGATTGTTGGTGGTGTAAAAGCAAAGCAGAGCAACCACAGGATTTTACTATAGTAGAGTATTTCAGCATATTTCAACATAAACACAAGAGGCAAAGATGAGTTCTTTTGTTGGTCTTTCGTGCTACTTTAGTTGTTCCTTGTTGATGTGTGCACATCCCTTTCTATTTTACCTGTTTGCCATTATTTATGAAAATTGATGTTAAGTTAAAGTCTTGACTGATAATGCTCATAATCAAATTTTCAAAGATTTTAGAGGTGTTTTTACTCTTTGTAGAGCTACATTTTATTCCTTGGTAGGAGACCATGGCAAATCTTTGTACTCTTTCTTTTTAAACAGTTTTGCAGTACAAGTGAAACACAACACTTAGGGCTTTGAGATAAGTAACAATTGCTTATGTCCTTTATATAATTTGAAAATACAGATATCAAGCCTTGTATTGCACAATATAACCTGGTTTGACCTTTCTGGTGTACAGTATATGTATTTGACTTTTCCATTGTTAAACCTGATTTGATAAGGAAGGGTGATGATTTGACAAGAGTGTAGAAACACAGACAAATCTATAAAACTGAGAGCAGGAGAGATATAAGGGCTAAGAAAAATTCAGATTCAGAAGATTCAGGTGGGAAAGATACTTAGAGAATAGGAGAGACATCGCAGAGAGTGAAAATAGGGAGTTCAGGGGGAAATAGCCACAGAATTGCTTGTTATGGTCTCTTCCTGAATCTCTGCCAGAACCTTCTGCTGCTCTACAAAGTGGCACATCCATTTTTTTTGTAGGTAAATTACGCTAATACATAACTTGAACTAATACATTTGTACAAATTTTAAGATCTTGTGCAGTTTTGGGAGGGAGGGAGCTGGGGTAGTCTTCCACAGGCTCTCAATTTAGAGTTATTTGTGGTTGTGGCAGCAGACCAGGAAAACTGTTGTGAACTGAGGAGTGCACATAATGTGCAATGCAGTAATTATCACATTCAGTTAAGATTTTGTAAGTAACATGTTTCTGGTGTTAGTTTAATGTCAAATGTAGTAGTGGGTGTCAAATAGGTGGTGGGTAGTTGTAGCAAACTGGTGTTCCAGTTCCAATTCCACAATTTCTTATACATGTTTCTTTTCTGAAATTGACACCTGCATCACCATAGCATTGCATGTCATTAAGCTATTTTGCAAACACCTTTTCTTTACTTTGATGAGATAAACAGAATTGCTCTAAATGATCCAGACGTCTTTCTTTTGTCTTGGCGTCTTCATTGTCCCCTTCACTTATACTTGAAGTACGCTTTTTGGCTTAATGTTTGCTTTTGCAGCCCCAATTTTCTGCTAATGCTTCCTCTCTCTGAAATTTTTAAAGCTGCCTTAAGGTTGTTTTAGGTCTTCAGAAGACCTCTAAAAGTGTTTAATAAATGGGTTTACCACTTTTAGAGGGTTAGATTACAAACATACGGGTTTCCAGGTGCCTTAAAAGATGCTTTTCATTGATTTCATCACATCATGACTGTTTTGGGATTTTTTCATTTATTTATTTTTTCTTTTTCTAGGTGATTTTGCTCATCATCTCCCACCACTTCCTCCTCCTGTCCCCCATTCATGAGCAGCGTGGCTGAATTTAACAGCGGCAGCCATGGATGACAAAGGCTCGGTTGGGAAGATTAGCGTGTCTTCGGACTCAGTGTCCACTCTCAACAGTGAGGACTTTGTCCTTGTGTCCCAACTGGGGGACGAGACACCCTCCTCCACTAATAATGGTAGTGATGACGAAAAGACAGGACTGAAGGTAAGGATGGTTGGGTGTAGGAATGGTTGGAGGTACAAGGGAGAGAAGAGCAACTTCAGAGCTGTACTATCCAAGTTAGAATTTCTGAGTATTAAAGGTCTCTCAGTATATACGGTGAGATGACAATCTTGTGGTTACAAATCCTATAAAGATGCTAGCGTGAGTATTGTCTTAGTCTGTTTACGTATGTAAGAAACTTTACAGCAACTTTAAAGCTAGAATTCTTTTTAAAATACCGGCACAAAGCAGCCCACACTGTGTTGCAGAATTCAGACTGAATTATGGATCCATAGCACGATTTATCAAAACATCTTGATGTTCTTAACTTATCTTATTTGTCAACAGTGTCACTTGTAAAAATTGATGGTCAGAGGTCACAATTCATACATATTCCATTGTTAAGAGGTTGCATTAATCACTTTTCACAAGCTCTCATTCATCTTTGAAGTAGTCTAACATTCTAGCCATAAGGCCAACCATGTTCTTTTCACTTTTTCCACATTGTCACCTTCTTTTCTCTCATAGTCTTATGTGTTTGTGTTTTATGTGTTTTTTTATTTTATTTTAGGTTACACTTTAATCCTTGTTGATGTGTGCACATGCAATTAAGTTGCAAGTACATTGACATAGGTGTTTTTTGTAGTGAATAACTTGTTTTACTGCTGTAAAATGTTTATATTGTTTAGATAAGTGGTGGTGGAATAGTAATAATTGTTGCATGCAGCTATCAAACACTTGTCTGCTGTGTATCTATATCAATAAGTTGAAGTAATGCGTTCAACAGCTTCTATTTGTTTATAGCATAGTATGTCTGACATACAATATGGTCTGTCCTAGAGTTTGTACTTACTCAGTAAGTAGTAGAAAATGCAGCTGGAAGTGCTTTGAAATCATGGCATAGAAAATATTGGTATCTAGTGACAAGGGTGTGTCTTTCTGCAAAGGGAATAAAGACTTTCTGAGGAATGACATGTAGATGCTAGCCAGCATCCTGTGCGTGTCTCTAAAGGGCTCAGGTTACTTCCCCTTCTACTACTCTTCTATCCTGTTCCCTCCCCTCATACAGTTTGTCTTTATTTTTCAGTTTTCTATCTAAGTATCATATTTGCTTATTTTGAAGTTTACATGCTGGTTTTACTGGCTCATATGCTTGTAGTCTGTCTATTGCCTCTGTCACCTTTAAACAATAAAAGGAATGTTTTACTTGATGTTGTCAGTGTACCAGAAGATGGCGCCAGCAGAGCATTGATGTTGAATATTCAGTTCACAGAAAGAAGACATTGTGCTGTCATTTGCCATTCTTGAAGATTATGGAGTATCAGTCCACATATTACATGAGTACAATGACTGTAAAGACAGTTATTATTTTGATGGAAAATGCAGACCAAATGAGTTGTCTGTACGTACAGTATAGTGGCCATTGTCTGCCTGCTTTCAGAGTTTTTAGTGGTGGTATCACTCCATGTACTGAAACTCAGTCTTTCAGGTATTATGTTTTGGTTTTCGCTATTTTCCCTTCCACTAAGCCCATTTAGTTAGAAAGTCAGTGTGTCTAAACTTGTTGTTTGTTGTACAGGTGATTTCTGAGGAAGGGGTCAGCTTTAAGGTCAGTCTCTTCTCTCTCTTTCTTTTCTTTCCTCCTTACTGTATCTCTCGCTTATTTGTATGTATCTTTATTTCCTTTCTTTCAGTGATGTGATTGTGTGGTGATTTTGTCTTATTAGTGATTAGCTGCGCTTTCTGTATTTTTACTGGCCTTTGAGTGATGACCCTAGCAACCTCTTCAACACTAGCTTTGATTATGGTAGTTGTGATAGATATATAAACTATGTGTCTAAACTATGTATACACTGTGTAGACTATAGTTACCCTGATGACTGCCCGGGCTTGTAGCACTACCTGTAAATCACAAGGCCCACAGAAGCTGCAAAGCAACGTGTCAGATGTGCAAATCTAGATCTAGGTGAATGGTATTTGCTTAAAGAAAACAATTCAATGAAAGTAAATCTAAAGACATACACATTTTTTTGTAATGTCTCTCTGCTTTAAATACTAATAGCACTCATTGTGCATGCAAAGCCTACCTAAATTTTCAACTATGCAGTAACCACATATTCAATAAAGACAAAAAAAATCAAATTCATAAATGCATGTTCTTTTCTTTTATTGCTTAAAAGTGAAGGTGAGGAAAATTGGGGTTTCCTCATTTTGTGGCACTAGTTAATTCAGTCTTTCCTTTCAAACATTCTTCAATGAGTTGAAATGAATTGAAGAATTTCAATGAAGATTACTTGCATACCAACTACAAAGTCCTGCACATTTACAGAAACTATACAAGAGGAATTATTTTGACGTAGGTTTAAGAAATTTGTGTAACAGTATCCGTTGTTGTATTGTATGATTTGTGTTTGTGTCTAAATGTGTTGCTTTTATGCCTCTTGTCCCTGCTTCTTTGTGTGTGTGTTTGTGTGTCTGTGTGTGTCTGTGTCTGTGTGTGTGTGTGTTTTTCCACTTCTTTTGTGTGTATCAGATTGTGGGGAATGGAAGTGAGCAGCAACTCCAGAGGGAATTAGAGGATGTCCTAATGGATCCATCAGTAGCTGACATTGGACTTGGACCAGAAACAGGAAAGGACAACCTTGGAAGGGGTGACCATGGCCTTCTACATACAACAGCATTACCTGTACTGCCAGGGTCTGACCCCCTAAGTGCACCCCCACCCAAGCTGGACATGGTGCTTCCTGTTCAAACGGCTCAGGAGAGTGAGCTGAATGAGAGGTCATACCGAGGTGAGCCGTTAAGTGACTCGTCTTGTCCTCTTTTCTTTTGTCTCTCAAAGCTCTCACAATGGCTCTTATGTTCAGCTACAGTAATTCCCTTTAGAGAAAATGTAAACCCATTGTTTCATTACTTATTAAAATTGTCCACTTTTTTAATTTGAATTTCATTAATTTTTTGACTTATGTTGTTTTCACCAATCCACTTTGCAGCAGATGAATCTTCATCAGAAGGCAGTCCTATTAGTCCCATCCCTGATGAGGACAGTGTTGTGTTTAGTCAGTTGACATATCTGGGGTGTGCATCTGTCAATGCACCCCGGAGTGAAGTGGAGGCGCTTCGTATGATGAGTATCCTCAGAGGGCAGTGCCAACTCCCCTTGGATGTCACACTGTCTGTGCCAGGCGTGTCTGAAGGCACTGTCAGGTAGGGAGGAGATATGTATTACTAGTTCAGCATACTGTATGGATGTTTGGATGTAGTTGTACTTTAAGAGATGTGTGGTTGCATACTTGGACACCTAGTGAGTAAACTTGTAATGAGTGGTGTACGTATGAGATGTCATACATACTTACTTTTTTTTTATATTTCAACAGGTTGTTGGACCCTCACAACAGCACAGAGATTGCCAACTACCCTATATATAAGATTCTGTTCTGCGTGCGAGGCCATGATGGCACACAAGAGAGCGACTGCTTTGCTTTTACTGAAAGCCACTACAATGCTGAGATCTTCAGGATTCATGTGTTCCGCTGCCAAATCCAAGAGGCGGTGAGGATTCAGTAGTTGTTTGTTAAAAGTAATGTTGCTGCTATTCAAATAGTAAACCAAAGAGGGAGGAAAAGCTACTCTTTTAAATACTTTGTGTTTTTCATCCTCGTGGAAGTCAATAAGAACCTCCAGACAGACACTTCGTTATCTATCCTGCATCATTCTAATCTTCAGTTTCTTATACACCCACTTGTAACCTCGTACATTCTAAAATACTAATGCATAGAAACATGAATTTACACATAGATAATGCCCAGTTGTAGTCTATTAGACCTGGCCCCAGGTCTGTCATCCATACTTTAGAATAGAGTGAACCAGCCAGTTTGTTGTCTCTTTCATTAAAAAGAAAAAAAAATGCTTTTGCCATTTCCTTTACAGTACATGAGCCTCAAATCCACTGTAAACAGAAAACCTGTTTCTGGTCAGTTACCTTTTGTTTAAGCTTGACAGATTTAGCAGATATTAATTTTGTTTAAAATACTGTTCTGATTGCATACCCAGACAAGCTTCACACTCACACTTCATGCTTAGTGGCATGCCATCTTAGCTGAACTGTTTACTACTTGCATACTGGCCTATTTAGCCTTTCTATGTGGAGTTTTCATGTTCTCCCCGTGATTGCGTAGGTTTCCTCCAGCTTCTCAGTTTTTCTCACACAGCCCAAAAACATGCATGGTAGGTTAATTGGTGACTCCAAATTGCGCATAAATGTAAATGTGAGACCTAATTTTTGTCTGTCTGTGTATGTCTCTCTGTTGGCCCTGACATAGACTGGCAACCTATCCATGGTGCACCCCACCTGGGATAGGCTTGCTATTGCTAAAACTACTTTCAAATTTAGGAGATATGCTGTAATTTGTTTTTTCAACAGACTTGTGGATTTTGGAACTGCACTGTTCATATATAAAGAAAACCACCTTTTCAGTTGTACACTGCTTCCTTTATGCCAGACCTCCTAGTCAGTCCCAAAGGCTAAATTCCCTGC